>NC_034174.2:15860552-16108052 GCF_002021735.2 Oncorhynchus kisutch | reverse complement strand
AGCTCTCCTATCATTACACTCAGTCCAGTACCAGTCAGTGTAGTGTTAGAGGTTGTTCAGTACAGTATCAGTCAGGTAGTGTTAGAGGTTGTTCAGTAGCAGCATAGTTCCAGCTGGCTGGCTGGCATACAGACAGACAGGCAGACAGACAGACAGGCAGACAGACAGACAGATAGACAGGCAGGCAGGCAGGCAGGCAGGCAGGCAGGCAGGCAGGCAGGCAGGCAGGCAGACAGACAGACAGACAGACAGACAGACAGACAGACAGACAGACAGACAGACAGACAGACAGACAGACAGACAGACAGACAGACAGACAGACAGACAGACAGACAGACAGACAGACAGACAGACAGACAGACAGACAGACAGACAGACAGACAGACAGACAGACATACTGGTGGATACAGTGCCCCTGTCCTTGGTTCCACTAGGTAGATCTGACAGGGTGTTGTCTAAGCAAAGGCCTGACTATGTGGCATAGCGCTGCGTGTGTGTGTGTATATATATATTTATGAGTGTGTGCATGTAGGTGTGCGTGTGAGTGTGTGACTTGTGTATTTTGTTTATCCTGGCTGACAGTCCCTCTGATCATGTTACACATCATGTTCTCTGTCTCTCTCTCTCCCTCTATCTCCTCATATCTCTCTCTCTCTCCTCATATCTCTCTCTCCTTCTCTCTCTCTCGTTCTTTCTCATTCTCTCTTGTTCTCTCTCGTTCTCTCTCTCTCCCTCGTTCTCTCTCTTTCTCATTCTCTCTTTCTTTCTCGTTCTCTTCCTCTGTGTCTCTAATATAAGCCTCTCCCTCAGGGCTAGTGTGTGTAAATATTTAGCTTTTGTTTCCTGTGATGCACCATGCTCAGGCTGTTTGACTCAGTGAACCAGTAGCTTTGCAGTTGATCACTCTGGCTTGGATCACTGTTGAGTTGGACTCCACTTTAGTGGCAGAGTGGATAGGCCTACAGTATTTATATGTTATATTACCATGTATGTTTTTTTGTGATGTTTTCTCTCTGCACTTACATACTTGTAAGGTTTTTTGTGACAGTGTCCCCCCCAACTCAACAACAAAGCAGAACACTCTGAATGACACATTAAGGCCAGCCACCATAGCAGACAACTCTCCTGTTCTGTCTCACTAAAATCCTCTGGAGGGTCGTGCCTCCAGTGCCAGCCATCCCTGACTGTTCTGTCTTCTCAGTCTTACTGAACTCTGACGGTCGGTCTTGGCGGTCCTGGTTTGTTGTGTCTTATCGAGCTCCTCTGGGGGGCTGCTGTGCGGTGCCGTGTCGTGCCGTTATTTCTCCCTGCCTGTGTTCTCCCTTATTGAACTGTTCCCGGGGCCTGTGGATACTGGCTCGGTCTGCTCGGCAGAGCCCGCTAATATTCCTTAATGATGTGGCATCTGTCTCTGTCACCCTCAGCCGGCACCAGCCTGATGCCTCCTATTGTGGCTGACTTCACAGAGCAATAAGCAGTCCTGTCTCTTAGACACAGACATAGGCTGCTGTCAGAGCAAACAGTAGAAAGGCCCCAACAAACAAAATTCTATTTTTCAAGTGGGAGCCGAACATAATTTTCCTTTTTATTTATTTATTATAGTTTTTCTCTTTGGAGTTATTTAGACTGTGTTGATGGCAGAATCATTTGAGGATTTCTGAGATAGCGAACATAGAGGTGTTTGAAATGATTTTGCAGCTTTCACAACTCTTTTTTAGGAAGCGGGAGTAGAGTCACGGAGGGGAAGAGATGCTGAGTTGTGATTGGACAAGCGGAGAATGGTGGCTCTCTGATTGGATAAAGATGGAGCAGAGAGAGTCCTGTTTTAACAGAGATTCTCTGGAGTGTCACCACACCCTACTCTCCATCTGCGTGTTTACACTCACACACTCTGAGCTTGGCACACAGCAACCAGTTATCATAGCTAATCGTCCGTGTGTGAGTGCACCACACATGTGTGTGTCACTCTCATGACTGCCAGGGTGAGCATATTGGCTTGGATTGGCATGCCAACTCTTTCAGATCCTGTGCTAGTGTTGCGACCAACCGACTCCATTGGCCCTATCCACACTGCAGAGCCACCATAACTGCTAGTTTCCTCCTCTGTTGTGTTAATTACAGTCATATCCAGGAAACTGTCCGGGCATCATAGACATGACTCAGTCACATCACTGATAGTCATGTCTTTTTACTGTGAAGTCACACATTTCATTATTTGAGCTTCTGACACTGCTATGATATACATACAGCATGCCCCCCCCAACACTGCTATGATATACATACAGCATGCCCCCCTCCAACACTGCTATGATATACATACAGCATGCCCCCCCAACACTGCTATGATATACATACAGCATGCCCCCCTCCAACACTGCTATGATATACATACAGCATGCCCCCCTCCAACACTGCTATGATATACATACAGGATGCCCCCCCAACACTGCTATGATATACATACAGCATGCCCCCCTCCAACACTGCTATGATATACATACAGCATGCCCCCCTCCAACACTGCTATGATATACATACAGCATGCCCCCCTCCAACACTGCTATGATATACATACAGCATGCCCCCCTCCAACACTGCTATGATATACATACAGGATGCCCCCCCCAACACTGCTATGATATACATACAGCATGCCCCCCTCCAACACTGCTATGATATACATACAGCATGCCCTCCTCCAACACTGCTATGATATACATACAGCATGCCCCCCTCCAACACTTCCAATTTCAACTGTATGCAATTTTCCCTTTCTGAATAGATCCACAAATAATTCACAAGTGATGACAAGGGTTGGATTTGAATGTAACGAATGCTGCTGAGAGCGTGTCAGTATGACTTTATAAGAAAACTGCACACAGTACTGTATGCAAATATCTAGCTAAATAAATTCATAGACAACTGAATATGTTCAATTTAGCATTTTTACTTGTGGTACCAAGTGTTTCCCTATCCCAAACATATTGCTTTCCAAATACTGTATGATCCACCAACCTCCACTTACATGTAACTGGATGCCTGGGAGAGGGCTCTAGCTGTCGTCAGACTAGTTGTGTGGTTCTTCTAGAATCTTCTAGTAGCGCACTGCATTGGGAATCGGGTGCCATTTGAGCTTCAGCCAAGGACTGCTCATTAGCGAGTGTTCCCCATAGAGATACAGTACCTGGATCCCCCTCTCTCTCCGTGGTGCTAGCATCTGTCAGAGCTGCGAGCACAGTACAATACGATCCCACTTCATTTGTCTGTGTTGGGCTGTTATTGCTGAGTTGCAGGCAGAGTACACTACAAGCACTCAGACAGGTTTGTGCTCATAGATCCAGATAGAGATATAGTCTAGTGAGGCTTAAGACAATGGTACAACATGCCCAGTGTGTATGTGACTGTCCAGAAGAGGGTGCTAGCTGCAGTCTAGTAGATATAATGAATGTACAGTATATCCCATAAAACGAGGAGAATAAAGTGTGAAATCTCGAAGGCTACTGATGCAGGTCTACCTTCATCTGTCTATTTTGTTTAAAGTGCATTCGGAAAGTATTCAGAGCCCTCTTTTTCCACATTTTGTTACGTTACAGCCTTATTCTAAAATGGATTCATGTTTTTTTCTCCTCATCAATCTACACAAAATACCCCATAATGACAAAGTAAAAACAGGTTTTTAGAAATGTTAGCAAATAAAAACTGAAATATCGGACTGCGACCCGCCGTGGTAGGTTCCAGACTGCGACCCGTCGTGGTAGGTTCCAGACTGCGACCCGTCGTGGTAGGTTCCAGACTGCAACCCGTCGTGGTATGTTCCGGACTGCGACCCGTCGTGGTAGGTTCTGAACTGCGACCCGTCGTGGTATGTTCCGGTCTGTAGACTGTTGCCGGACGCTCTGGACTAGGTACTGTAGCCGGACGCTCTGGACTGGGTACTGTAGCCGGACGCTCTGGACTGGGTACTGTAGCCGGACGCTCTGGACTGGGTACTGTAGCCGGATGCTCTGGACTGGGTACTCTTGCCGGACGCTCTGGACTGGTGAGGCGCACTGTAGGCCTGGTGCGTGGTGCCGGTACTGGTGGTACTGGGCCGAAGACACGCACCTCAGGGCAAGTGCGCGGAGCAGGAACAGGGAGTACTGGACCCTGGATGCTCACTGGTGGCCTGGTGTGTGGTGCCGGCACTGGTGGTACTGGGCTGGAGACACTCACCTCAGGGCGAGTGCGGGGAGGAGGAACAGGGCGTACAGGGCTCTGGAGACACACAGGAAGCCTGGTGCGTGGTGTTGGCACTGGTGGTACTGGGCTGGAGACACTCACCTCAGGGCGAATGCGGGGAGCAGGAACAGGGAGTACTGGACCCTGGATGCTCACTGGTGGCCTGGTGTGTGGTGCCGGCACTGGTGGCGGCACATACAACCTCTGTTTCCATACACCTACAGCAGTATGTCCAGATCTGCTTCCATACACCTACAGCAGTATGTCCAGATCTTCTGCTTCCATACACCTACAGCATTCACATACAGGTGTCATAAAGGAGAGAACCTCTGTTTCCATACACCTACAGCATTCACATACAGGAGTCATAAAGGAGAGAACCTCTGTTTCCATACACCTACAGCATTCACATACAGGTGTCATAAAGGAGAGAACCTCTGTTTCCATACACCTACAGCATTCACATACAGGTGTCATAAAGGAGAGAACCTCTGCTTCCATACACCTACAGCATTCACATACAGGAGTCATAAAGGAGAGAACCTCTGTTTCCATACACCTACAGCAGTATGTCCAGATCTTCTGCTTCCATACACCTACAGCATTCACATACAGGTGTCATAAAGGAGAGAACCTCTGTTTCCATACACCTACAGCAGTATGTCCAGATCTTCTGCTTCCATACACCTACAGCATTCACATACAGGAGTCATAAAGGAGAGAACCTCTGTTTCCATACACCTACAGCATTCACATACAGGAGTCATAAAGGAGAGAACCTCTGTTTCCATACACCTACAGCATTCACATACAGGTGTCATAAAGGAGAGCACCTATGTTTCCATACACCTACAGCAGTATGTCATAACTTCTGCTTCCATGCACCTACAGCAGTATGTCCATATCTTCTGCTTCCATGCACCTACAGCAGTATGTTTATATCTCCACTGGGAAAAAGCTCTTCTCACCTCCTGACTTTCTGGTTAAATAAAGGTGAAATAAAAACTCTTCTTGACCATTTAGCCAGACACAACAAGACAATATAGGCCAGGAGTGGGCAACTGGTTGCCCGCAGGCCTGGCCTCCCTTTTGTAGGCCTGCGGATCCATTCGAAGTCTGTTCGTGGATCAGCAGTCACTCAATTAGCCCATGTCTGCCAATCATTTTTTGGATTGGTAAGTCAGTCTAGCGGCCGGCAATCTACACATTTATTTCCACCCTATGGTAAAATGTGTAGAATTGCAGGACATGAATTTCTTTTCAAAAGTCTCTCCGCTATCAATCTTTTGCTCGCAAAGAGGCGGGGCCCCCTAACAAAATGTAACGTACGGCCCCAAAAAGGCTAGGGCCAGCTCTGACTGCATGTGTGGGTATGGATGTGGGTACCCAGACCCGCGAGCCACAGTGGCCACTCATGATGAGTTCAGATTTGACTGGCTGCCTCTCTGCACACCTACCTTTTAGCCTGACAGCGATGGATCATGGGTGATGGAGGCTGACATTTTCCTCTTCTAATCGCTGCACACAAAACACGTACATCTCAGCATATAAATAGCTCCTATTAATGATAGTTATTTATAAACTGGGGGGTTCGAACCCTGAGTGCTGATTGGCTGACAGCCGTGGAATATCAGACCTTATACCACGGGTATTTATACTGCTCTAATTACGTTGGTAACCAGTTTATAATAGCAATAAGGCACCTCGGGGGTTTGTGGCATTGCATTGCGTCGTGCCTAAGAAAAGCCCTTAGCTGTGGTATACTGGCCATATACCACACCTCCTCGGGCCTTAATTATTACCCCTCCACAATTTTTCAGGAAGTACAAGAGGAAGTAAATCAGATTTCTGTGGTTGTAATTTCACTTTTATTAATGCACCAATCAAGAGAGAGTATGTAAATGTATGAATCATCAAAACACATTCCCACACATTGCTTTCTCCTTATTACACATAGCTTACTCAGCCCCAATGTACGTAGTCTAATCACATCAACTGTACATGAAAAAAGGCTTGTGAAATAGTCCTACACTCTTAAAAAATAGCACTATCTAGAACCTGAAAGGGTTATTTGGCTGTCCCCATAGGGGAACCCTTTGAAGAACCTTTTTTGGTTCCATGTAGAACCCTTTCCACAGAGGTTTCTACATGGAACCCAAAAGGGTTCTAAATAGGACCAAAAAGGGTTCTACCTAGAATTAAAAAGGGGTATCCTATAGGGACAGCTGAATTATCCTTTTAGAACCCTTTTTTCTAAGAGTGTACTACAAGCCCACCAAGCCAGAGTGAGGGTGGTTTTGCAGTGTGAAAGTGTGCCGTATTGCACCACAGTGTAGTAGCACTGCAGTCAGGATCAGTTTTAAACCCAAGGGACGTGGCCTGCTGTGGACCACAGAGCATGTCTGCCTGCCAGAGCTCAGACCCAGAACCACTGCTGAGGACTACTTGTTCAGGTGAAACAGAGGATACTGGGAGAAGAGTCCATTTCTCTGGCTGGGTCTGACATGGCATCCTACAGTATATCCCTATAGCCTATAATGCAGCACAACTTTTGGCCAGAGCCCATAAAGATGTGCACAGCCTCTCTGTGTGGACATACATCTGTCATGATTCTGGCTTCTGGTTGGCTGTCATCGCCCCTGTTCTCGTTTCTGGTCACGCGCTTCTGTCTTTGTCTCTCCCTATTACGTTCATTATCACTTTTCACTAAGGGATCTTGGACATTTAGCTTGTGTGTGCATTTAGTGGCTGGCTTGGTATTACCCCACAGACGTCGGCTGGTTAGGGTGCACTGTCAATAAGGACAGCTCTGCCCTATTAGCTACATGAAATCACCTGCTAAGTGTGTGTGTGCTATGTTGAAAATAGAAAGCATAGCAATGGCCAGTGTTACGTGGCTCTCATGACTCACATCAGAAACTGACATACATTTTGAACTAATCTTTGACTCCTGTGTTCTCTCTGTAGATTTACAATGAGAAGAAGAGTCAGTTTGACATCAAGAGGAACAATCCCAAGGACCTGGTGGAGAGGGTGGCACGAGACATCGCCAAGCTGCTCACTAGCAAGAGGAGAGCCCTGGAGGTAAGCGGATGCTACTGCACCTGTTGAGAGAGTTGATGTTTCCAGAGGGGGCAATAGTTATTTCCATATAGGAAATAGGCCAGATTGTTCTTCAAGATGTTCAAATGTTCATTAGATGACCAGCAGGGTCAAATAATAATCAGTGGTTGTAGAGGATGCAACAGGTCAGCACCTCAGGAGTAAATGTCAGTTGGATTTTCATAGCCGAGCATTCAGAGGTCAAGGCAGCAGGTGCGGTAGAGAGAGAGTCGAAAACAGCAGGTCCGGGACAAGGTAGCACATCCGGTGAACAGGTCAGGGTTCCCTAGCCGCAGGCAGAATAGTTGAAACTGGAGCAGCAGCACGAGCATGTGGACTGGGATCAGCCAGGAGTCATCAGGCCAGGTAGTCCCGAGGCATGATCCTAGGGCTCAGGTCCTCCGGGAGGGGAGGGAGAGAGGGAGAGAGAGAATTAGAGGGAGCATACTTAAATTCACATAGGACACCA
The DNA here is from genome assembly GCF_002021735.2 of Oncorhynchus kisutch. NCBI lineage: Eukaryota > Metazoa > Chordata > Actinopteri > Salmoniformes > Salmonidae > Oncorhynchus > Oncorhynchus kisutch. The sequence goes on along the minus strand of NC_034174.2, from coordinate 16,100,263 downwards.
GATAAGATAGGAGAATTACACCAGATATGACAGACTGACCCTAGCCCCCCGGCACATAAACTATTGCAGCATAGATACTGGAGACTGAGACAGGGGTGGGTCGGAGGACACTGTCGCCCCATCCGACGATACCTCCGGACAGGGCCAACCAGGCAGGATATAACCCCACCCACTTTGCCAAAGCACTAGAGGGATATAAACCAACATACTACCCTGAGACAATGTTGAGTATAGCCCACGAACATCTCCTCCACCACACAAGCCCGAGGGGGGCACAAAACCGTACAGGAAGATCACATCTGTGACTCAACCCACTCAAGTGACACACCCCTCCTAGGGACGGCATGGAAGAGCACTAGTATGCCAGTGACTCAGCCCCCCTGAGGGGAGCCGGCCAGGCATAGACAGCAAGGGTGGTTCGTCGCTCCAGTGCCTTGCCGTTCACCTTCGCACCCCTGAGCCATACTACACTCAATCATAGGACCTACTGAAGAGATTCATCTTCAGTAATGACTTAAACCTCTTAAGGATCCACCCCTTTTTTCAACTTTCGTCTAAAATGACATACCCAAATCTAACTGCCTGTAACTCAGGCCCTGAAGCAAGGATATGCATATTCTTGGTACCATTTGAAAGGAAACACTTTGTAGTTTATGGAAATGTGAAAGGAATGTACGGGAATATAACACAATAGATGGGTAAAAGATAATACAAAGAAAAAAACAACTGTTATTTTCTATTTCTTTGTAATATCATCTTTGAAATACAAGAGAAAGGCCATAATGTATTATTCCAGCCCAGTTGCAATTTAGATTTTGGCCACTAGATGGCAGCAGTGTATGTGCAAAGTTTTAGACTAATCCATTGAACCATTGCATTTCTGTTCAACATTTTGTATCAAGACTGCCCAACTGTGCCTAATTTGTTTATTAATAACTTTTCATGTTCAAAACTGTGCACTCTCCTCAAACAATAGCATGGTGTTATGTCACTGTAATAGCTACTGTAAATCGGACAGTGCATATAAGCTTTCTGCCAATAACAGACATGTGTTATGTCCTGGGAAATGTTCTTGTTACTTGCAAACTCATGCTAATCGCATTAACCTACGTTAGCTCAACCGACCCATTTTAAGTTTCAACAGGAAACCAGTGCAGGGAAGGAAGTTAGCACTGATCAACTTTTGGGGTCGTAGTCAAGATTCTAGCAGCCGTATTTAGCACTAACTGAAGTTTATTTAGTGCCTTATCCGGGTAGCCGGAAGGGAACGGAATGTCCTTGAAGATAGCTATACTATTCTAGTGACTGAAAGGAAGTTCTGCAGAGGAGGGAGTATTTTAGAGGTAACCGTCCAGGGAAGACAATTATTTGCATCATGATATTCAGACAGGCTGGATAACAGAGCAGTTAATACATTAATTAGGTTGGATAACAGAGCAGTTAATATGTTTATTAGGTTGGATAACAGAGCAGTTAATACATTAATTAGGTTGGATAACAGAGCAGTTAATATGTTTATTAGGTTGGATAACAGAGCAGTTAATATGTTTATTAGGTTGGATAACAGAGCAGTTAATATGTTTATTAGGTTGGATAACAGAGCAGTTAATATGTTTATTAGGTTGGATAACAGAGCAGTTAATATGTTTATTAGGTTGGATAACAGAGCAGTTAATACATTAATTAGGTTGGATAACAGAGCAGTTAATATGTTTATTAGGTTGGATAACAGAGCAGTTAATATGTTTATTAGGTTGGATAACAGAGCAGTTAATATGTTTATTAGGTTGGATAACAGAGCAGTTAATACATTAATTAGGTTGGATAACAGGGCAGTTAATATGTTTATTAGGTTGGATAACAGAGCAGTTAATATGTTTATTAGGTTGGATAACAGAGCAGTTAATACATTAATTAGGTTGGATAACAGAGCAGTTAATATGTTTATTAGGTTGGATAACAGAGCAGTTAATATGTTTATTAGGTTGGATAACAGAGCAGTTAATATGTTTATTAGGTTGGATAACAGAGCAGTTAATATGTTTATTAGGTTGGATAACAGAGCAGTTAATATGTTTATTAGGTTGGATAACAGAGCAGTTAATACATTAATTAGGTTGGATAACAGAGCAGTTAATATGTTTATTAGGTTGGATAACAGAGCAGTTAATACATTAATTAGGTTGGATAACAGAGCAGTTAATATGTTTATTAGGTTGGATAACAGAGCAGTTAATACATTAATTAGGTTGGATAACAGAGCAGTTAATATGTTTATTAGGTTGGATAACAGAGCAGTTAATATGTTTATTAGGTTGGATAACAGAGCAGTTAATATGTTTATTAGGTTGGATAACAGAGCAATTAACATGTTTGTTTCACTCAAATCAGCTGTGCATTCATATCCATAGGATACTGTGAACACATAATTTTACCCAACCATATCTCCATTTGATAATCAGAGATTATATTCATTGAAGGAGGCCTAAGTTGGTTAATTTTTTTATAATGTCGCAGGCAAATGTCCTCTGAATCAATTTAGTTAATCATATTCATCATTTCATGAAATGTGTGTGCTGTATATTAAAACACTTGTAAACACATAGTGAGGAGAAGCACCCATAGAGGAGACCTAAAGCCTACAGGCAGAGGGGAAGCTCTGAGGGGGGATAACAGAGAGTGAGAGAGATGAAGAGAGAGGGGAGGGAGCTGTACTCCTCTCTCCTTCCCTCTGTGCTGCCTCTCAAAAGGGCCCTCAAGGCATAAGTGCTGCTGTTTTCACCAGTCAAGTCCCTTGAAGGAACATTTGAGGGTATCTTTTAACAGCACAGGGTCTCACATGAGAAGGCACAGTAACCCTGAGCAGTGCACCACAGCCTCTTCAGGGGACAGGCATGGCTAATTCTGTGGCACGGACCCTTAAAGTGAGAGGTATCACGATGTGCCCTGTGGTCGTGTCGTGTGTGGGAAGGAAATTGCACTGCTACTGACCCTCCGCTGCCTGTTTTGGCAGGGGTGCCCTGTGAGCTCAGTGCAGTGCCCAAGCCTCTCCCCTCCCCATGCCTGTGTGCCCATCGTGCCCATCCTCCTGCTGGCCTAACCTCCCGAACCACACGTCACCTCACATCCTGTCTCCACTGTTCACTCAGGAGGGAGGAGAGGAAACGAGGTGAAAAAAGAGAAGTGATGGAATGAGAATGGCCCCTGAGGCTCGGGAAAAACCAGGGAAATTAAGTTCAGAAATTCATAGATTTAAAAATGAGCAATGAGAGAGATGGTTGGAATGAGAGAGAGAGAGAGAGAGAGAGAGAGAGAGAGAGAGAGAGAGAGAGAGAGAGAGAGAGAGAGAGAGAGAGAGAGAGGGGGAGAGGGGGATGGTTGGAGAAAGAGACAGAGAGAGTGAGAGAGAGATTACTCTGGAATACGCTATAGGAGAGAACAGAGGATGGGGATTGTCACGGAATCATTTTGTGGTAATTTAAGAGTACGAGGCTCATAAAACGACATAAAACCGTTCATTTGTTTCAGTTCGCCACATTATACATTCTCACACTAAACAGAAAATTCATGACAGCTGAATCAATTCGACTCCACTCGGTATTCATACTGTATACAGTGGGAATGGAACCAGACTCCTTATGCAGAGTGGAGATAAGGATGTCTCAAACTCATATCCAGGTTGGTTGTGTTGATGTTGCTTTTTATACCAGCCAATTTCTACTTCCTCCTTAATGGTTATTTACTCCCATGCATTCTGAAAGATTGAAACCAGCACAGTAATCAGAATGGGAGCGACAAATAGCTGGAAATGTGAGTTGTGTAAATGCAAACCATTAAGTCCTTTCCTGGGATGGTCATACGTTAATATAAACTAGGTGGTTCGAGTCCTGAATGCTGATTGGCTGACAGCGTTGTGTCGTGCATAAAAACAGCCCTCGCTGTTGTACATTGGCCATATACCACACCCCCTTGTGCCTTATTGCTTAAGTAGACTGTGGGGGGAGTATGTTTATATCTGCTGATGAACAAATGCAAAGCAACTCTAAATGCTTAGTTCCAACTGCTGGAAATGGAAACCACCTCATAACACTCCAGGCTCTCTCATATACATTCATGTGAAATTGTATCCCGTCTTGGTAATGCCTCGACCCACTTGGCACAGTCTTCAGTTCAATGCCTTTTCCATGTTGGTTCAACTTAATTTCATTGAAATTATGTGGAAACAATGTTGATTCGACCAGTGTGTGCCCAGTGGGAAGCTTTGAAACAGCTGTATTGCATGCTGTTGTCATTGTAGCATGGAGACAACATCCATCCATCCGTCTCCTGGCTTCCCTTCTCACCCTCAGCGGAAATCAGTGACGTTGTCCAAAGTAAGATGTTTAGCTGTGAAGTCAAGAAACACTATTCAGTGGTTAGCAATGAGTTTTAACCAGCAGGGGCCAGCAGTTTCAGGAACTCCTCCAGAATGATGATACAGTACAGTAAACTCTGGATGTGTTATTCTGTTACATGACAGGGGCCCTCCATAACTAATATCCTGTGGAATAGAGGAAGAGAAAATAGAGTGTTGCAGACTCAGAAATGTGTGTGTGTGCCTTTGTCTATGTGTGCCTGTGTGTTTCACAAGTGTGTGTGTGTCTGTAACAAGTGTGTGTGTGTCTGCGACAAGTGTGTGTGTATATTATCTGAGCATCAAGTCACACACCTGTACACCTAGCTTTACGAGAGGTGGTTGTCTGACAGCCTTTTAACCGGGAGCATGATATAGAGGCCTCCATGTAACCCGTCAAGTGTATAAAACACCAGGCAGAAGTGATTTCTGTTGAAGTGATCTGGGCCTGCCTCTCTCTTCCCGGGTTCCTTCGACCCCGTCTCCTCTCCCTCCGCTCTGTGTCTCAGCGGCACCTGGAGGTTCAGTTGGGCTGCTGTGTCCCTGCGAACCAGGCCCACACTCCTATAAACAAAGGTGCTACCTCGAACCTTAAAGGGTTCTTCGTCTGTACCCATAGGAAAACCCTTTGAAGAACCTTTTTTGGTTGTATGTAGAACACTTTTTGGTTCCAGGTAAAAACCTTTTTCGGTTCCATGTAGAACCCTTTCTACAGAGGGTTCTACATGGATTCCGTAAGAGTTCTACCTGGAACCAAAAAGGGTTCTACATTCAACCAAAAAAAGGTTATCCTATTGGGACAGCCAAATAACTATTTTGGAAGGAGGCAGCATCATAGGGGTGTCGATCAGGGTCTGTTGGAATCGATCTCTCAAAGCACAATGATAAGGGACTGATGGAATACAAAAAGGGACCAAGGTTGATTTGATCCAGTTATGTACATCTCTGTACTCCTCCACTATAGATTTGAGTTTTTTGATCAACAGAAGTGTTTTAATTTATGAAATCTGTTCTCAAGTAGCACTCCTCTGGCGGCTCCTGGCAGACTGGCAGCTCTGGCGGCTCCTGGCAGACTGGCGGCTCTGGCGGCTCCTGGCAGACTGGCGGCTCCTGGCGGCTCCTGGCTGAATGGCGGCTCTGGCGGCTCCTGGCAGACTGGCGGCTCCGGCGGCTCATTGCAGACTGGCGGCTCCGGCGGCTCCTTGCAGACGCTCTGACAGACGGGAGACTCCAGCGGCTCCGGTGGCTCTGGACAGGTTGGCGGCTCCAGCGGCTCCTTGCAGACTGGCGGCTCCGGTGGCTCCTTGCAGACTGGCAGCTCCGGCGGCTCCTTGCAGACGGGAGACTCCGGTGGCTCTGGACAGACGGCTCTGGCGGCTCCTGGCAGACTGGCGGCTCCGGCGGCTCTGACAGACGGGAGACTCCAGCAGCTCTGGACAGACGGGAGACTCCAGCAGCTCTGGACAGACGGGAGACTCTAGCAGCTCTGGACAGACGGGAGACTCTAGCAGCTCTGGACAGACGGGAGACTCTGCTAACGCTGGAGAGGGGGGGAAGGCTCTGGCAGTGCTGGACAGACGAGGCGCACTGTAGGCCTGGTGCGTGGTACCGGCACTGGTGGTACTAGGCCGAGGACACGCACCTCAGGGCGAGTGCGGGGAGCTGCCACCGGAGGGCTGGTGCGTGGAGGTGGTACTGGATAGACCGGAACGTGCAGGTGCACTGGATTTCTTGAGCACTGAGCCTGCCCAACCTTACCTTGTTGAATGCTCCCGGTCACCCTGCCAGTGCGGCGAGGTGGAATAGCCCGCACTGGGCTGTGAAGGCGAACCGCGGACACCATGCACAAGGCTGGTGCCATGTACGCTGGCCCAAGGAGACGCACTGGAGACCAGATGCGTAGAGCCGGCTTCATGACACCTGGCTCGATGCCCACTCTAGCCCGGCCGATACGAGGAGCTGGTATGTACCGCACCGGGCTATGCACCCGCACTGGGGACACCGTGCGCTCCACAGCATAACACGGTGCCTGCCCGGTCTCTCTCGCCCTCCGTTAAGCACAGGAAGTTGGCGCATGTCTCCTACCTGGCTTCGCCACACTTACTGTGTGCCTCCCCCCAATACATTTTTGGGACTCTCGGGCTTCCATCCGCGCCGCCGTGCTGCCTCCTCATACCAGCGCCTCTCCGCCTTCAGCTCTTCCTTGGGGAATTCTCCTGGCTGTGCCCAGGGTCCTTTCCCATCTAGGATCTCCTCCCAAGTCCATTTTACCAAATAGTTCTGCCTCTCTTGCTGTTGCTGCTGCTGCTGCTGCCTCTCCTGCTGTTGCTGCTTTTCACCATGCCGCTTGGTCCTGTTGTGGTGGGTGGTTCTGTAACAGCAGATTTCCTCCTCTTCCTCTGAAGAGGTGAAACAAGGATCGGACCAAAACGCAGCGTGGTTAGAGTTCATGTTTTTTAATAAGAAAACTAAACATGAACAGAATACAAAACAATAAATGTGGCAAACCCGAAACAGTCCTAACTGGTGCAGAAAACACAAAGACAGGAAACAAACACCCACAAAATACCAAAGAATATGGCTGCCTAAATATGGTTCCCAATCAGAGACAACGATAGACAGCTGCCTCTAATTGAGAACCAATCTAGGCAACCATAGACATACAATTTACCTAGACAGGTGACAGCCCCATTAACATACAAAACTACCTAGAAAGGAAACAGCCGCATAAACATACAAAACTACCTAGAAAGGAAACAGCCCCAAAAAATACAAAACTAACTAGAAAGGAAACAGCCCCATAAACATACAAAACCCCTAGACAAGACAAAGCACATAAATCCCCCATGTCACACCCTGACCAAACCAAAATAATAAAGAAAACAAAGACAACTAAGGCCAGGGCATGACATAGCTATGACAGAAATTGCCCCGGGGCTGAATCTAGTTGCCTACCCCTGTACATATATAGTCTGTCAATGAATGGATGCTTTTGGGCTGTATTGGTGATACACATGTTGCTTTTCCTGTATATTTCACGTCATGGTTTCAGAGCTTAAATATTTCTGCACACCAGACAGACATCAATGAGTAAGAACTAACTTAGTTCCATGACAACGAGTTGGACCGCTTCCTTTCAGGTATCAAGGCAGGTATAAGCTTATGGTTTGACTTCTACAGCCAGGTGGGCGTTACAGAGTAGTGATGCTGACAGAGACTCTACAGTCATACTGATTGTGATTGTGAGGGAATGCAGGAGCTCTGACCGGACACTATGCAGGGATGGCAAAAATGCACTTGACAGAATGAGTCAGTCACCCTGCCTAAGACTCTGTTTCCCCTGGCCTGACCATGGATACCAAGACAACACAGGACGAGGGCGGGGTGGAGGAGGACGGGGACAGGAACTGTGACAGCTCTGTGTCATCTGTCATCGTGCTACACATACAGTAGATAAATCATTTACAAAGACACACACACACTCGTAGACACACACCACACACACCACACCCACACACACCACACACCACACCACACACACATACGCCACATCGCCCAGGACCCTGACCCCGTCCTAAGAGAGTCTGAAATGGTCGATGACTTGAGTCTGCATCCCAGCAATTTTTCAGACACCTCAGTGACTCACTTTAATTGGACAGGCACCCAGCACGTATCACCAATTTAAAACAGCTACATTTAGCCCTCAGTGATTTAAAGAGCCACAGACTAAAAATGTTAAATAAAAAAAGACAATTGTATCACTACTACTTTAATATGCAGTAGAGATCTCCATTATTCTCAGAGTGAAATAGCCGTCAGTGGAAGTTCACAGATAGAGAGGTGTCTGAGGAAGTGTTGGTGGAATGTGGTTGTAGATTCAGCTGGTGCTGTTGAGGAGGAAGGATCATCTGGAGGAGTGGGCACGGGGCTGACTATTGGCACGGGGCTGACTAGAGATGCTCTGTGACTTTGCAGTCATACTGATTGTGATTGTGAGGGAATGCAGGAGCTCTGTCCGGACACTGTGCAGGGATTGCAAAAGTGTGCTTGACAGAATGAATCAGTAAGCTTCTGTTTCCCCTGGCCTCACCATAGAAACCAAGTCGACACAGATGGACCAGGACCAGGAGGGGATGAGGACTGGATTGGGGAAAGCTTTGTGTCATCTGTCATCGTGTTACACATAGATAAATAATTTACAAAGACACACACATGCAAACACATGCAAGCACTCACTCATACACATACACCACATACACACACAATCATGCCTGTCCAAGTGCATGCGTGCACACAAACACACCCACCCACACACTAACAGATTCCCAGGAACCTGACCTACTCCTAAGATAGTCTAAGGTGGTCGATGACTTGAGTCTGCATCCCAGCGAGTTTTCAGATGCTTCAGAGACTCACTTTAATTGGGCAGGCACCCGGCACGATTCACCAATTTAAAACAGCTACATTTAGCCCTCAGTGCTTTAGCCAGAGACTAAAAATGTTAAATAAAACATTACACAATTGTATCACTACTACTTTACTATAGACACTGAACAAAAAATAAACATGTAAAGTGTTGGTCCCATGTTTCATGAACTGAAATAAAAGATCCCAGAAATTTTCCATACGCACAAGAAGCTTATTTCTCTCAAATGTGGTCCACAAATTTGTTTAAATCCCTTTAGTGAGCATTTCACTTTTGCCAAGATAATCCATCTACCTGTGGCATATCAAGAAGCTGATTAAACAGCATTATCATTACACAGGTGCACCTTGTGCTGGGGACAATAAAAGGACACTCTAAAATGGGCCATTTCCACCAGAGCTGTTGCCAGAGAGTGTAATGTTAATTTCTCTACCATAAGCCATCTCCAATTTGGCAATACATCCAACTTGCCTCACAACCGCAGATCACGTGTATGGCATTGTGTAGGGGAGCGGTTTGCTGATGTCAACATTGTAAAAAGAGTGTCCCATGGTGGCGGTGGGGTTATGGTATTGGCAGGCATAAGCTACAGACAACTAACACAATTGCATTTTAGTGATAGGCAATTTGAGGAGTGTTGAGATCCTAAAGCTCATTGTGAAGCCAATTTTTTTTAAGGTATCTGTGATCAACAGATGCATATCTGTTTTCCCAGTTATGTAAAATCCATAGATTAGAGCCTAATTTGTTTATTTCAATTGACGGATTTCCTCATATGAACTGAAACTCTTTGAAATTGTTGCTTGTCGCGTTTATATTTTTGTTCAGTATAGGACAGATCTCCATTATTCTCAGAGTGAAATAGCCGTCAGTGGAAGCTCACAGATGGAGAGGTGTCTGAGGAAGTGTTGGTGGAATGTGGTTGTAGATTCAGCTGGTGCTGTTGAGGAGGAAGGATCATCTGGAGGAGTGGGCACGGGGCTGACTATTGGTTATGACACTGCAGGAGGATCAGAGAGATGGTTACTGCTCTTCCTCTCTCTCTGGTGACAGGTGAAGGGAGTCTGTGGGGTTTTGTTAACAGGTTGACTCTGCATCTTTCTCTTTATGTGTTTCATCTCTGTGTCCTAGTAATAAAGACTTGAGGTATTCAACTCTAAATCACCAGAAAAGACTAGTTCTACAATACACAGATTATTCCAAACAGCACAAACATGGCAGCAGCTGGTGAGTCCACAATGCATGACGACAGCACCGGTGGCAAACGATTATGTCTCTCCTGTTGGCGTTAAGTCATGACGAATGAAGGAGTTGTCTGTCTCTAAGAGTTCTGGGAGATTTCCCTACAGCCTCGCTGCTCATTTGTAATATCAGCAATAGATCACACTAGATGACTTTCCACACACACTGACGGAATCTATCACTCTGGGATGGATTAGTCGGGACTGAGGCCACTGCCGTACATGGTCAAGTGCATAGGATACAGCATGTTTAAACAGTACAGTGAAATGCTTGCTTGCAAGCTCTTCCTCAACAATGCAGTTATACAAAGCCATATACAAGAAATACACATAAGAATATACAGTACCAATCAGGGAAAGGAATACTAATCAGGGTTAAAGTGACTGAGCAGCAGGATAAATATTATAAATAGTAGCAGCAGTGTATATGGTAGTGTGTTGCTCCATAGAATAATGCTCCATATTGTATGTATCCACCATATATACAACTTGTAGCCACCATTTAGTAAAACAGGGAATCCATACAATGTAGCGAGTGCCAACATTGGTGATGCCAACTAGCTAACATAATGGCCTCACTCGTCAGAACATTACACATGATCCAAGCCCTCACTATTCTACCTTGCTTGGACGTTAATAGCTGCTAGCCCTTGGCATGGCTTGTGTTCATTATGGCAGCTTAATGAAGTCCCCCATAATGAGTGTGAATGAGCAGCACTTTGGAGAGGTCAGATATTTGATTAACCTAATCACTGGCTAAATCTACAACATGCTGTTAAAGTCATCTGTCTTTAAGTCGAGTTCATTTTGTATATGCTGTAAAAAAAAACATTTTTTAAAAGGACAAAGCAATGCATTACCCCAAAAAGGAGAGTAGGTAGGAGAGTGTAAGAAAGCAATTTCATTTTCCATTTCCTGCAGGCAGTTAGAGAGGCAGTTATAGCACTCCGGTCCCCTCAGGACCCGAAGAACAGGGGAAGTAGGCCGAACTGACTCTCCTTGGTCAAAAATAGCATAGATAACGTCTTAGCTCACCTCAAAACACTGATTGATAAATGTTTTATATCAAAATGATTATCAAATTTGTTCTGGTAGAGTTTATTGGAAGTCTCACCTTTCAGGGGTTTAGTGTGGAGGTTTCAGGACAGGGATGGAAGGGTTGAGATAGACTAACTTGTGTTAAGGAAGAAGGTGTTTTAGATCTTAATTTGATCACTCTGTTGTTGCTGAGGTTTCCTGCACCGCAGGATTTACATAAATCCACTGAAAACCCACATTAAGAAATATTGACATTATTGCATTTTTCATGTAGCTTAATTTTGGCCAGCTAATAGCCTAACCACGTTAAAATATTTTGCTGCGAATATACTGGTCAAATTAAGATTCAACACCTGTAGTGTAAACACGATCAATTCTGCTCACTTACCTTGAGGATGAGGGGAGCACCAGTCTGCTCCCTCCACAGCTACACAGACACACACACTGGTCCTTGTCATTCAGATCTATGAACACCCATTAGCAACCATCTGTTACAATAAGACCTGAAGCAGCAAAGCCATTACACCTCTCTCTCTCTCTCTCTCTCTCTCTCTCTCTCTCTCTCTCTCTCTTTCTCTTTCGCTCTCTTTCTCTCTCTCCCCTCTGTCACTCTTTCTCCTCTGTCACTCTTCCCCTCTCTCTCTCTCTCTCTCTCTCTCTCTCTCTCTCTCTCTCTCTCTCTCTCTCTCTTTCTCTCTCTCTCTCTCTCTCTTTCTCTCTCTCTCTCTCTCTCTCTGCCTCTCTCTCTCTCTCTCTCTCTCCCCTCTGTCACTCTTTCTCCTCTGTCACTCTTCCTCTCTGTATCTCTCTCTCTCACTCTCTTTCTCTCCCCTGTCACTCTTTCTCTCTGTATCTCTCTCTCTCACTCGCTCTCTCTCAAACACACACACACACACACACACACACACACACACACACACACACACACACACACACACACACACACACACACACACACACACACACACACACACAGATTTACTAATCAACTCACCAATTCACAAATGCACAAATAGACACAACCTTCTTCCTAAAGTGATTCCTCTTTCACCTTCACATAAGATGAGAACAGCTCACCTCCAAAAACCATATAACTTGACTGAACATACAGCAACAGGAGATATGAAGGGATGACCCGCCCTCCCCTCAGTGGTCAAAGTAACACACACAGAGATAGGTCAAAACAGAATAAATACACATGATTGTACATCTTCAGTAGTGGGCCGTTCCATCACTCCTTCCTACAGAGAAAGGTCACAATATCTGGAACTTGGCAGATTTTGACATTAGAGAAATGTCAGGATCGGATCTGTTTGCAGTAGCACACTAGCTGGCACAGCCACAAAGTCATAAACCCTGCCTAGTTCTACAATGTATCTTCTTAAAATCCAATTTAAAAAAAGAACCCTAATCTTAACCCTAACATTAACCACATTGCTAACCAATTAAATTAAGACCAAACATTCTTGTTTTCATGAATTGTGACGATATAGCCCATTTTAACTTTGTGGTTGTGCCAGCTAGTGGAAACCCAGCCGGAGGCATCCATCCTCAGTTTTCAATGCACTTATTTTACTGCTTCTCAGCATACCGTTTCAACAGTTACATTTGAATGCAGCATTTATATATATATATATATATATATTTTTTTTTACAAATGTCAATGTACATACAGAGGAAGATTTACTTTAGATTGGTGTGTTCCTGTCTCACACACAATCCCTCATTAAAGTGACAATGTGTGTGGCAGACAGGCAGCGAGGAGGAAGTGGGGGGCTTTTGATTCTCTGTCTAATCATCAGAGTTGTAGTTGAAAGGAGAAAATGGTTCCTGTGTTTAAGCAACTCCTTCACGTAGCAATGCCATCTGTCTCACTCCTTCATCTCCCCATCAGCCAGAGACAAATGAATGGAAATGAGTGCTTTCTGTGTTTTACACAGTCATTTCCCCAAGATGCATAAAGCATATATTTCCATGCAGTCTCCCGTGTGTGATTTTGCATCTGCCAGGACAGAGAATGAGAGAGAGCGAGAGAAACACTTGAGTTTTGAAATGGTTTTGCTAAAACGCAACAAAAAAATACAAATCTTTGCGAGGCAATTTCTTTTTCGTTGCAACTCTTGTCAGTTGGTTGTTTTCTCGCCTACAGGATACAATTGAAATAGATATTTTCAGATGAAAGGGGCTTTTCAAAACGTCTCTGCAATCTAATAGAAAATGTGTGTTATGTGGCTATATGGAAAAGAACAATGAAATAGGTACTCTGCTCATAATAGTGCCTTGTGCGTGTTATATATTTTAAGAGACGGTGAGGCACAGTATGTTTGTCAAATCCAATTGATTTATAAATCCCTTTTTACATCAGCAGATGTCAAACATTCACACACAGAAACAAACGCACGCACACACACACAGCTACATACACACACAGCCTCTTGTCATTCTGTCTTTCATCTGTGTGCGACCAGAGGGAGCGTTTGATGATTGAGACCACTGCAGTACAGGGCCAGTCACATAGCAACACAAGGCCCTTTCATTTCCATTTGAGCTGCTGAATTCAACTGAAAAGAGAGTCATTGAACAGAACAAACTTGTGACGGTCAACATAATCACAGCTTCACCAGAACAAAAACAGCCTTGAGTGACGGTCCCGTGTGGCTCAGTTGGTAGAGCATGGTGCTTGCATGGGTTCCCACGGGGGACCAGTATGAAAAAAGTATGAAAATGTATGAACTCACTACTGTAGGTTGCTCTGGATAAGAGTGTTTGCTAGATTACTAAAATGCAAATGTAAAATGATGCCTCAATAGAAAGCTCAGATCCTGGTGAACAGCCCTACAGTTAATAGCAGAGATCAGTCCTAACCAGAACAGCCTGCTGGTGTTAGAGGGAACAGTGCCACTTCTCCCTACCACTAACAGCACATCACTGGCCTCAATAGAAAAGGCACGAGTGCAGCTCTGCCACACCTAAGCAGACCAGCTTAAATAGAAAAGCTCAGCTTCACTGGAGCACAGCGGCTTCAATAGAACAGCGCTCTTTCATTGAAACCACTGCACATCAGTAGAAGAGTCAGACTACTGTGGAACAGCTGGGCACCATTGAAATCCTCAGCTCCACCTTCTAGAACTCTGCATTGCATGGCCATGGAAAGTGTTGTTGCCATTAAAGATTCTAGGAAATTGGGGAAGGAGGGTTTCGTGCACTTATGAGGGAATTTTAGAGAAAGAGAGGCAGCAAGAAAAGGAATGACAGTGGATGAGTCAGATTGGGTATTAAGAATGGGGATGCCAGTTTTCACAGTAGGAATGTAGATGGACGTTGGCTTAAAACGTCCTCCCTCTTTACAAGTTTTCTTGTCTAACAGTGCACACTGCATATAGCTCCCCCCCTCCACAGAAGAAGAAAGAGAGAGAGAGTTAGAGATGCTGGTATCTGGTAGAGCAAGGTCGCCTTGGCCTTATTTGGCTCTTCTTTCAGAGCGATGGTTAATCTGTACAGGCCCCTGCCTTATCTGAGTGCCTGCCTGCCCGCCTGGCCCTGTCCACAGAAAACCCATCACCATCAGCCGCACGCACGCACACTCGCACACAAACACACACAAACACACAAACACACACACACACACACACACACCAACCTCACCTCACCTCCCAACCTTCCAAGGGCCATTGTAGGAGGTGGCCGCAGATTGAATTATTATTTCTTTCCATCTGTTTCTCTCCAGGTTACATTCATTTGCAGCGGCCTGTCAGTTCTCCTCTTGTGTGTTTGTTTTTTAAGTAGAAGGCATTCAGAATGTGTGGCATTGCCTCGTCTCAGGCCGGGCCAATTGTATCAATTGGTTATGTAAAAAGAAACAGGGGTCTCGGTGGTGTTGGTGTGGGCACATTTCTGGAGTCAAACTCCGAGAACAATCCTGAAGACAGTTGTTTTTTCCACTGTGTGTATGTGCTGTACACTTACCCGTGTCTTTTCAGGGTGACTCTTGTCTTGTAGTCAGCAATGAGAGAGGAACAGTTTTCAGAGTGACTCTTGTCTTGTAATGAGAGAGGAACAGTTTTCAGAGTGACTCTTGTCTTGTAATGAGAGAGGAACAGTTTTCAAGGTGACTCTTGTCTTGCAATGAGAGAGGAACAGTTTTCAAGGTGACTCTTGTCTTGCAATGAGAGAGAAACAGTTTTCAGGGTGACTCTTGTCTTGTAATGAGAGAGGAACAGTTTTCAGGGTGACTTGTCTTGTAGTAAGTAATGAGAGAGGAACAGTTTTCAGAGTGACTCTTATCTTGTAGTAAGTAATGAGAGAGGAACAGTTTTCAGAGTGACTCTTATCTTGTAGTAAGTAATGAGAGAGGAACAGTTTTCAGAGTGACTCTTGTCTTGTAATGAGAGAGGAACAGTTTTCAGAGTGACTCTTGTCTTGTAATGAGAGAGGAACAGTTTTCAGAGTGACTCTTGTCTTGTAGTAAGTAATGAGAGAGGAACTGTTTTCAGGGTGACTCTTGTCTTGCAATGAGAGAGGAACAGTTTTCAGGGTGACTCTTATCTTGTAATGAGAGAGGAACAGTTTTCAGGGTGACTCTTATCTTGTAATGAGAGAGGAACAGTTTTCAGGGTGACTTGTCTTGTAGTAAGTAATGAGAGAGGAACAGTTTTCAGAGTGACTCTTATCTTGTAGTAAGTAATGAGAGAGGAACAGTTTTCAGAGTGACTCTTATCTTGTAGTAAGTAATGAGAGAGGAACAGTTTTCAGAGTGACTCTTATTTTGTAGTAAGTAATGAGAGAGGAACAGTTTTCAAGGTGACTCTTGTCTTGCAATGAGAGAGGAACAGTTTTCAAGGTGACTCTTGTCTTGTAATGAGAGAAGAACAGTTTTCAGAGTGACTCTTATCTTGTAGTAAGTAATGAGAGAGGAACGGTTTTCAGGGTGACTTGTCTTGTAGTAAGTAATGAGAGAGGAACAGTTTTCACGGTGTCTCTTGTCTTGTAATGAGAAAGGAACAGTTTTCAGGGTAACTCTTGTCTTGTAATGAGAGAGGAACAGTTTTCAGAGTGACTCTTGTCTTGTAATGAGAGAGGAACAGTTTTCAGAGTGACTCTTGTCTTGTAGTAAGTAATGAGAGAGGAACAGTTTTCAGGGTGACTCTTGTCTTGTAATGAGAGAGGAACAGTTTTCAGGGTGACTTGTCTTGTAGTAAGTAATGAGAGAGGAACAGTTTTCAGAGTGACTCTTATCTTGTAGTAAGTAATGAGAGAGGAACAGTTTTCAGAGTGACTCTTATCTTGTAGTAAGTAATGAGAGAGGAACAGTTTTCAGAGTGACTCTTATCTTGTAGTAAGTAATGAGAGAGGAACAGTTTTCAGAGTGACTCTTATCTTGTAGTAAGTAATGAGAGAGGAACAGTTTTCAGAGTGACTCTTATTTTGTAGTAAGTAATGAGAGAGGAACAGTTTTCAGAGTGACTCTTGTCTTGCAATGAGAGAGGAACAGTTTTCAAGGTGACTCTTGTCTTGTAATGAGAGAGGAACCGTTTTCAGAGTGACTCTTATCTTGTAATGAGAGAGGAACAGTTTTCAGAGTGACTCTTATCTTGTAGTAAGTAATGAGAGAGGAACGGTTTTCAGGGTGACTTGTCTTGTAGTAAGTAATGAGAGAGGAACAGTTTTCACGGTGTCTCTTGTCTTGTAATGAGAAAGGAACAGTTTTCAGGGTAACTCTTGTCTTGTAATGAGAGAGGAACAGTTTTCAGAGTGACTCTTGTCTTGTAATGAGAGAGGAACAGTTTTCAGGGTGACTTGTCTTGTAGTAAGTAATGAGAGAGGAACAGTTTTCAGAGTGACTCTTATCTTGTAGTAAGTAATGAGAGAGGAACAGTTTTCAGAGTGACTCTTATCTTGTAGTAAGTAATGAGAGAGGAACAGTTTTCAGAGTGACTCTTGTCTTGTAGTAAGTAATGAGAGAGGAACCGTTTTCAGGGTGACTCTTGTCTTGTAATGAGAGAGGAACAGTTTTCAGAGTGACTCTTATCTTGTAGTAAGTAATGAGAGAGGAACAGTTTTCAGAGTGACTCTTATCTTGTAGTAAGTAATGAGAGAGGAACAGTTTTCAGAGTGACTCTTATGTTGTAGTAAGTAATGAGAGAGGAACAGTTTTCAGAGTGACTCTTGTCTTGCAATGAGAGAGGAACAGTTTTCAAGGTGACTCTTGTCTTGTAATGAGAGAGGAACAGTTTTCAGAGTGACTCTTATCTTGTAATGAGAGAGGAACAGTTTTCAGAGTGACTCTTATCTTGTAGTAAGTAATGAGAGAGGAACGGTTTTCAGGGTGACTTGTCTTGTAGTAAGTAATGAGAGAGGAACAGTTTTCACGGTGTCTCTTGTCTTGTAATGAGAAAGGAACAGTTTTCAGGGTGACTCTTGTCTTGTAATGAGAGAGGAACAGTTTTCAGAGTGACTCTTGTCTTGTAATGAGAGAGGAACAGTTTTCAGAGTGACTCTTGTCTTGTAGTAAGTAATGAGAGAGGAACAGTTTTCAGGGTGCCTTAGTGCCACCTCATCATGGAGACAGATAGAGAATGTAGCTACTTTTAATGAGTAGGCTCATCCAAGTTGAACCCCTTAGTCAGAGTCTACCTGCCTTTCACCCTAGAAACTTAAAACATGCCGCAGAAAATCTGCCAGGAGTGGTCCAACAGTCCCACTGGGTCGGCAAAGAGGGATATTTGGTCAGCGTTGCCAAACTCTCCCCACCCCATCCACCCCACCATCTATCAATCAGACTCAGCACCCGTTCTTGTGACGGTTTCTGCCACACTGTCTTGACTTTTGACAAGCTGTCATAAAAAGATTGCATCATACTGAGTGATGACCTGACTGTCTCTGTGATTGGCAGGTGTTTTTTCTCCCGGGCCAATGAGGTGGGGGCTGGTTTGGAGACATGAACCCCTTTTGACTCTCTGACTGACAGACAGACAGGCAGCTCTAGCTCCTAACATGGGGAACATTTCTGTGTGTTTATCAACTGTTTATTTCCGAACCTTTACTTGAGAAGCTAACAGTACAGTGCTGTTCGGCAGTATTGGCTAATCCCTTGAGAAGCTAACAGTACAGTGCTGTACGGCAGTATCGGCTAATCCCTTGAGAAGCTAACAGTACAGTGCTGTACGGCAGTATCGGCTAATCCCTTGAGAAGCTAACAGTACAGTGCTGTACGGCAGTATCGGCTAATCCCTTGAGAAGCTAACAGTACAGTGCTGTACGGCAGTATCGGCTAATCCCTTGAGAAGCTAACAGTACAGTGCTGTACGGCAGTATCGGCTAATCCCTTGAGAAGTTAACAGTACAGTGCTGTACGGCAGTATCGGCTAATCCCTTGCAGTGGCCAAAGGGATAGGGTAATAGGGTAGACTCTTCCATTGGTTGAGTAACAGGGGAGAAGAAAAGGAGCGGAGGAGAAGAGGAGGGGAGAAGATGAGAGGACGAGATGAGAGGGGAAATGGGAAGGAGAGGATAGGGGCCAGCCTGGAGGCACCCTAAGAGTAGACTAGAAGAGGATAAGGAATGGGAGGGCTGTGCCTCGTTAAGGCATGAGAAACTGTGGAGGAGAATTCCAAATCTAGACCTTGAGAAATAACCTTGGTGATTAGAGCCTCTTGAATCGCTCTCTCTCTCCACCCCCCCCCCCCCCTCTTTCTCTCTCTCTCTCTCTTTCTCTCACTCTCAATCTCACTCGCCTCAGTAATCTAAGTGACTCCAGATAAAGGCTGTGGTGTCAACTTCTCTCTGTGTTTTTTTCCTCTTTGATACACATTAATCCCTGTCATTGATTACAAATTTACAAGCTTAGGTTCAGCTTATCACAATAAGCCTCTACCTGCTTTGAACCTCCCTACAGCTTCATGCATCACCGCATACTGTATATCTAACACGGAGGAGACTGTGGGGAGGAGCTATAGGAAGACGGGCTCATTGTAATGGCTGGAATGGAATCATTGGAATGGAGCCAATGTTTCCATGCGTTTGATGTACCATTCCATTCCAGCCATTACAATGAGTCCGTCCCACCAGCCTCCTCTGATCTCACCCCACAACATCAAATATTTGTACACTTCTACAGCCCTATACTTTGTGCTTCTGTAAATATGATTGTCCTTTACACAACATGGTACGCTATGAACACTCATTACAATGTGTGCCTGTATTGGTTTTGGAAAGTGATTTATGTTCTGTTTTGCTGCAGTGATGTTTGAAACAAGGCCCTGGAACTGTGTGTGAAAAGCAACAGCGAAGGCAGAGTGTGTTAATAAGTGACGAGCAGTACATCCATTCATTCAAATTGGTGCTAATGGCTGACTATTTAAGAGACAATTAATTGCTAGGGGCCAAATGCACAGTGGTGGGTAATGCTGTCACAACGTTCCCATTAATTCCCTGTGTGTGGATGGAGTGTGTATGTGGGTGTTAGTGAATATTACCTGGAGTTTCTCTGGGTCCGTATTTTGCTTGAAAAGCAAATTAAGGGTTTCAGGATCTACCAGTGGCGCAGCGGTCTAAGGCACTGCCCTGCAGTTCTAGAGGCTTTCGTACAGACCCGGGCTCATTCCTGGGCTGTGCCACAATCAACTATGGCCGTGAGTCCCATAGGACAGCACACAATTGGCCCAGTGTCGTCTGGGTTTGGCCAGGGGGGCTTCTAGGCAGAGTTGCAAAAAAAAGCCATATCTCAGACTGGCCAATAAAAAGAAAATATTAATATGGGCAAAAGAACACAGACACTGGACAGAGGAAATCTGCCTAGAAGGTCAGCCAAAGGCTGACTATTGTAACTGTAAAATATTACTGTTCTTATCCAATATATTTCACTGTGATACCTAGCTATTTTAAGATGAATTAACTACTTACAAGTACACTCTGGATAAATGAATATATATATTGATGTCACAAATGTATAATTTGTACAGTTATTTATGCTTGTTTTATTAAGAAAAACAAATTTTTCATCCATTAGAATAACATCAAATTGATCAGAAATACAGTGTAGACATTGTTAATGTTGTAAATTACTATTGTAACTGGAAACGGCTGATTTTTAATGGAATATCTACATAGGCGTACAGAGGCCAATTATCAGCAACCATCACTCCTGTGTTCCAATGTTCATGTGTTGTGTGTTCCAATCCAAGTTTATCATTTTAAAAGGCTAATAAAATGCACATTAATTACTTACAAATCATACAATGTGATTTTCTGGATTTTTGTTTTAGATTCCGTCTCTCACAGTTGAAGTGTACCTATGATAAAAAATTACATGCTTTGTAAGTAGGAAAACCTGCAAATCGGCAGTGTATCAAATACTTGTTCTCCCCACTGTAAATAGGCCATAGTGGCGAAATGATATAAATGTAACAATTAAACACTGGAGTGATAAGATGTGCAGAAGATGAATGTGCAAGTAGAGATACTGGGGTGCAAAGGAGCAAAAAAAAATAAAAAATATGGGGATGAGGTAGTTGGGTGGTGTAACGTCTGAAGAGGAGGTGTAGCAGGGATCGGACCAAAATGCAGCGTGGTAAGTGTCCATATAGTTTATTATAAAACATAAACTGAACACTAAGAAATACAAAACAATAAATGTGAACATGAACAAAAACCAAACCGAAACAGTCCCGTGTGGTGACAAACACAGACACGGAAACAAACACCCACCAATACTTATTTTCCACCATCATTTGCAAATAAATTCACAAAAAATCCTACAATGTGATTTTCTGGATTTTTTTTCTCATTTTGTGTGTCATAGTTGAAGTGTACCTATGATGAAAATTACAGGCCTCTCTCATCTTTTTAAGTGGGAGAACTTGCACAATTGGTGTCTCACTAAATACTTTTTTGCCCCACTGTAAGTCTCCAGCTTCAGTGATTTTTAAAATTTGTTCCAGTCATTGGCAGCAGAGAACTGGCGGCCAAAGAAAGGCGGCCAAAGGAGGAGTTGGCATTGGGGACAACCAGTGAAATATACCTGCTAGAGCGCGTGCTACAGGTGGATGCTGCTATGGTGACCAGTGAGCTGAGATAAAGCGGGGCTTTACCTACCAGAGACTTGTAGAGCAAAACATTACTGAACGTAACAAGCCAATGTAAATTGAGAGTTTTGGTTATAAATATGAACTTTATCGAACAAAAAATACATGTATTGTATAACATGAATTCCTATGAGTGTCATCCGATGAGGATCATCAAAGTTAGTGTTAAAGGAATTTAATTCCTCTGTTTTAATTCCCAGTTAAAATGAAATACTCTGTCAATTCATAAGAATTTGTAAGACCCTTATTTTATAGGAATGGACATAGCCCGGGCTTAAAAGTCAAGTAACAGCCTTTATTCAAGAGAGTACTGAGTACACACACATTTTACCACAGGTTATAAACTGAAAATGATGTCAGCGTTTTCTAAATGTTCCATCTCTTCTTGACATTGGTAGAAAGGCTCTATAGCTCTCAAGCCTTCCCTCCTCGCCTAGAGCCAAGGCCAGTCAGTGTAGATAAACATTCTAGACAGTCTGGAGATATAGTTCATTCATTTGTACCAAGGAACAGACCGTCATTGTTCTAAACTCTTGACCACATTTACACACACATTATCTTCAGTACTGGGATCAAGAAAGAAAACTTATACATATACAGTAACATTTAGTATTCTGATTAGTACATATACGGTAACATAATAGTATTCTGATTAGTACATCCTGATTGAAATGTATACATAATTAGTCATTATAGATCAAAATTCCCTTAACAGTTAGTGATTCATTTTTATCTCTATTTGTGATTTTTGTGACTCCTCTCTTTGGCTGGAAAAATGACTGTTTTTCCGTGACTAGGTGATGACCTAACATAATCATTTGGTGTGCTTTTGTCGTAAAGCCTTTTTGAAATAGGACACTGGTGGGATTAACAACAAGTTTATCTTTAAAATGGTCTAAGGAATTTGAATTAATCCTGATTAATCCTGTGGGACCCTCATAGAGACTGCCAGAGGTTCGGACAACAGGCCCTCCGATTTGACACACTAAACTCTATCACTGTAGAGACTCTAGCCCTGCTCAATATGCCTTAACCAACCATGTTATCCCACCTCCTACATATGCGATGACATCACCTAGTTGAAACGTCTCTAGAGACTATAGCTCTCTCATCATTACTCAATGCCTAGGTTTATCTCCAATGTACTCACATCCTACCTTACCTTTGTTTGTACACTATGCCTTGAATATATGCTATCGTGCCCAGAAACCTGCTCCTTTTACTCTCTGTTCCGAACATGCTAGACGGCCAGTTCGTATAGCCTTTAGCCATACCCTTATCCTACTTCTCCTCTGTTCCTCTGGTGATGTAGAGGTTAATCCAGGACCTGCAGTGCCTAGCTCCACTCCCACTCCCCAGGTGCTCTCATTTGTTGACTTCTGTACCTGTAAAAGCCTTGGTTTCATGCATGTTAACATTAGAAGCCTACTCCCTAAGTTTGTTTTACTCACTGCTTCAGCACACTCTGCTAACCCGGATGTCTTAGCTGTGTCTGAATCCTGGCTTAGGAAAACCACCAAAAACCTTGAAATCTCCATTGCTAACTAAAACATTTTCCGCCAAGATAGAACTGCCAAAGGGGCGGTGTTGCAATCTACTGCAAAGATAGCCTGCAGAGTTCTGTATTACTATCCAAGTCTGTACCCAAACAATTCGAGCTTCTATTTCTAAAAATGCACCTTGCCAGAAACAAGTCTCTCACTGATTGCCACTTGCTATAGACCTCCCTCTGCCCCCAGCTGTGCCCTCGATACCATATGTGAATTGATTGCCCCACATCTATCTTCTGAGCTCGTGCTACTAGGTGACCTAAACTGGGACATGCTTAACACCCCGGCCATCCTACAATCCAAGCTTGATGCCCTCAATCTCACACAAATGATCAATAAACCTACCAGGTACAACTCCAAATCCGTAAACACGGGCACCCTCATAGATGTCATCCTAACTAACCCGCCCTCTGCTGTTTTCAATCAAGATCTCAGCGATCACTGCCTTATTGACTGCATCCGTAATGGGTCTGCGACCAAACGACCACCCCTCATCACTGTCAAACGCTCATCACTGTCAAACGCAGGCCTTCTTAATTGACCTGGCCGGGGTATCCTGGAATGACATTGACCTCATCCCGTCAGTAGATGATGCCTGGCTATTCTTTAAAAGTGCCTTCCTCACCATCTTAAATAAGCATGCCCCATTCAAAAGAAAGAAGAACTAGGAATGGATATAGTCCTTGGTTCACTCCATACCTGTCTGCCCTTGACCAACACAAAAACATCCTGTGGCGTTCTGCATTAGCATTGAATAGCCCCCGTGATATGCAACTTTTCAGGGAAGTTAGAAACAAATATACACAGGCAGTTAGGAAAGCTAAGGATAGCTTTTTCAAACAGAAATTTGCATCCTGCAGTACTAACTCCAAAAAGTTCTGGGACACTGTCAAGTCCATGGAGAATAAGAGCACCTCCTCCCAGCTGCCCACTGCTCTGAGGCTAGGAAACACTGTCACCACCGATATATCCACTATAATTGAGAATTTCAATAAGCATTTCTCTACGGCTGGCCATGCTTTCCACCTGGCTACCCCTACCCCGGTCAACTGCCCGGCACCCTCCACAGCAACCTGCCAAAGCCGTCACCATTTCTCCTTTACCCAAATCCAGATAGCTGATGTTCTGAAAGAGCTGCAAAATCTGGACCCCTACAAATCAGCCGGGCTAGACAATCTGGACTCTCTCTTTCTAAAATTATCTGCCGAAATTGTTGCTATTACTAGCCTGTTCAACCTCTCTTTCGTATCGTCTGAGATTCCCAAAGATTGGAAAGCTGCTGCGGTCATCCCCCTCTTCAAAGGGGGTGACACTCTAGAATGCACCTCAGACACGCTCAAGGTCCTAAACGACAGGCTGCTTTAGATTTTGGGGATTTGATTTATTAGGATCTCCATGGCAATGCCAAAGGCGACAACTAGTCTTACTGGGGTCCGACATATAACGAAAAGACATTACAGACACATTACAGACACTTGCACTATATAAAATGGAAGGGAGTTCCATGTACTCATGACTCTGTATAATAGTGTACGTTTCCTTGAACTTGTCCTGGACCTGGGGACTGTGAAAATAGTCCTGGTGACATGTTGTTTATTTACCTTTATTTAACCAGGTAGGCAAGTTGAGAACAAGTTCTCATTTACAATTGCGACCTGGCCAAGATAAAGCAAAGCAGTTCGACAGATAAAACGACACAGAGTTACACATGAAGTAAAAACAAACATACAGTCAATAATGCAGTATAAACAAGTCTATATACAATGTGAGCAAATGAGGTGAGAAGGGAGGTAAAGGCAAAAAAGGCCATGATGGCAAAGTAAATACAATATAGCAAGTAAAATACTGGAATGGTAGTTTTGCAATGGAAGAATGTGCAAAGTAGAAATAAAAAATAATGGGGTGCAAAGGAGCAAAATAAATAAATAAATAAAAATTAAATACAGTTGGGAAAGAGGTAGTTGTTTGGGCTAAATTATAGGTGGGCTATGTACAGGTGCAGTAATCTGTGAGCTGCTCTGACAGTTGGTGCTTAAAGCTAGTGAGGGAGATAAGTGTTTCCAGTTTCAGAGATTTTTGTAGTTCGTTCCAGTCATTGGCAGCAGAGAACTGGAAGGAGAGGCGGCCAAAGAAAGAATTGGTTTTGGGGGTGACTAGAGAGATATACCTGCTGGAGCGTGTGCTACAGGTGGGAGATGCTATGGTGACCAGCGAGCTGAGATAAGGGGGGACTTTACCTAGCAGGGTCTTGTAGATGACATGGAGCCAGTGGGTTTGGCGACGAGTATGAAGCGAGGGCCAGCCAACGAGAGCGTACAGGTCGCAATGGTGGGTAGTATATGGGGCTTTGGTGATAAAACGGATTGCACTGTGATAGACTGCATCCAATTTGTTGAGTAGGGTATTGGAGGCTATTTTGTAAATGACATCGCCAAAGTCGAGGATTGGTAGGATGGTCAGTTTTACAAGGGTATGTTTGGCAGCATGAGTGAAGGATGCTTTGTTGCGAAATAGGAAGCCAATTCTAGATTTAACTTTGGATTGGAGATGTTTGATATGGGTCTGGAAGGAGAGTTTACAGTCTAACCAGACACCTAAGTATTTGTAGTTGTCCACGTATTCTAAGTCAGAGCCGTCCAGAGTAGTGATGTTGGACAGGCGGGTAGGTGCAGGTAGAGATCGGTTGAAGAGCATGCATTTAGTTTTACTTGTATTTAAGAGCAATTGGAGGCCACGGAAGGAGAGTTGTATGGCATTGAAGCTTGCCTGGAGGGTTAACACAGTGTCCAAAGAAGGGCCGGAAGTATACAGAATGGTGTCGTCTGCGTAGAGGTGGATCAGGGACTCACCAGCAGCAAGAGCGACCTCATTGATGTATACAGAGAAGAGAGTCGGTCCAAGAATTGAACCCTGTGGCACCCCCATAGAGACTGCCAGAGGTCCGGACAGCAGACCCTCCGATTTGACACACTGAACTCTATCAGAGAAGTAGTTGGTGAACCAGGCGAGGCAATCATTTGAGAAACCAAGGCTGTCGAGTCTGCCGATGAGGATATGGTGATTGACAGAGTCGAAAGCCTTGGCCAGATCAATGAATACGGCTGCACAGTAATGTTTCTTATCGATGGCGGTTAAGATATCGTTTAGGACCTTGAGCGTGGCTGAGGTGCACCCATGACCAGCTCTGAAACCGGATTGCATAGCAGAGAAGGTATGGTGAGATTCGAAATGGTCGGTAATCTGTTTGTTGACTTGGCTTTCGAAGACCTTAGAAAGGCACGGTAGGATAGATATAGGTCTGTAGCAGTTTGGGTCAAGAGTGTCCCCCCCTTTGAAGAGGGGGATGACCGCAGCTGCTTTCCAATCTTTGGGAATCTCAGACGACACGAAAGAGAGGTTGAACAGGCTAGTAATAGGGGTGGCAACAATTTCGGCAGATAATTTTAGAAAGAAAGGGTCCAGATTGTCTAGCCCGGCTGATTTGTAGGGGTCCAGATTTTGCAGCTCTTTCAGAACATCAGCTGAATGGATTTGGGAGAAGGAGAAATGGGGAAGGCTTGGGCGAGTTGCTGTTGGGGGTGCAGTGCTGTTGTCCGGGGTAGGAGTAGCCAGGTGGAAAGCATGGCCAGCCGTAGAAAAATGCTTATTGAAATTCTCAATTATGGTGGATTTATCAGTGGTGACAGTGTTTCCTATCTTCAGTGCAGTGGGCAGCTGGGAGGAGGTGTTCTTATTCTCCATGGACTTTACAGTGTTACAATGTCTGGTGGGGTAAGTGTTTGTGTCAGTGCGGTGTGTAAGTGGACTATGCAAACAATTTGAAATTTCCAACACATTAATATTTCTTATAAAAACAGAAAGTGATGCAGTCAGTCTTTTCTCTCCTCTTAGCCAAGACAAACTGGCATGCATAGTATGAATATCAGCCCTCTGATTAAAATGAAGAGCATCTTTACAACCGTTGAATCTCTATGTTTTGACCATGACAGTTTCCAGTCAAAGGTGACACCAAGTAATTTAGTCCCCTCAGCATGTTCAACAGCCACACCATGCATTACAAATTCAGCTGAGGTCTAGAACTTTGATTTTTATCAAATACAATGCTCTTAGTTTAGAGATGTTCAGGACCAGTCTATTACTGGCCATCCATACCAAAACAGACTGCAACTCTTTGTTAAGGGTTTCGGTGACTTCGTCAGTTGTGATTGCTGATGGTTGAATCATCAGCATATATGCACATGCTTTGATTAACGCCAGTGGCAGGTCATTTGTAAAAATAGAAAAGAGTAGAGGGCCTAGAGAGCTGCCCTGCGGTACACCACACTTTACATGTTTGACATTAGAGAAGCTTCCATTAAAGAAAGCCCTCTGAGTTATATTAGATAGATAGCTCTGTATCCACGATATGGCAGTGGTTGAAAAGCCACAACACATATGTTTTCTCAACAACAGGTTATGGTCAATAATTTCAAAGGTTGTACTGAAATCTAACTGTACAGCTCCCACAATCTTCTTATTATCACTTTATTTCAACCAATAATCAGTCATTTGTGTACATGCTCTTCTTTTTAAGCAAGCTGAAAATCTGTTGTTAATTGCTTTACGTAGAAGTAACATTCTATTTGGTCAAACACTATTTTTTCAAAACCAGTAAAGGCAGCTTTACCATTCTTGGGTAGCAGAATGATGTTGGCTTCCCTCCAGGCCTGAAGACAAAGACTTTCCTCTAGGCTCAGATAGAAGATACTGTATGACAGATAGGAGTGGATATAGAGTCAGCTACCATCCTCAGTAGCTTTCCATCTATGTCAGGAGGTTTGTCATTATTTTACCTTTGTTTAACTAGGCAAGTCAGTTAAGAATAAATTATTGTTTTCAATGACTGCCTAGGAACAGTGGGTTAACTGTCTTGTTCAGGGGCAGAACAACAGATTTTTACCTTGTCAGCTTAGGGATTCGATCTTGCAAACTTTCGGTTGCTAGTCCAATGCTCTAACCACTAGGCTACCAGCCGCCACATCATTGATCGGTAACAATAATTCTTTCACCTCTCCCACACTAACTTTACAAAATTCGAACTTTTCTTATTATTAGTTTTTTATACATGAGTACGATGGCTGTTCGTTGTTGGCATTTCCTGTCCAAGTTTGTCCACTTTGCCAATGAAGTAATCATTAAAATAATTGGCAACATCAAATGGTTTTGTGATTAATAAGCCATCTGATTCAATGAAAATTGGAGTTGAATTTGTCTTTCGGCCCATAATTCCATTTAAAGTACACCAAAGTTGTTTTTCTTTATATCATTGATATTGGCTTCATAATACAGTTTCTTCTTCTTTTTGTTGAATATAGTCACATCATTTCTCAATTTGCAGTAAGTCAGATGTGCAGCCAAACTTATTAGCCACTCCTTTTCCCCATCTCTTTCAACCATACAGTTTTTCAATTCCTCATCCATCCATGGCGCCTTAACAGTTCTAACAGGCAGTTTCTTAACAGGTGCCTGTTTATCAATAATTGCAAGAATCAATTTCATAAATTCATCAAGTGCAGTGTTTGGATGCTCCTCATTAATCACATCAGACCAACAAATATTTTTAACATCCTCATAAGAGTGACAGCTAAATATTTTGTATGATCTCTTATAAACTATTTTAAGCCCAGCTTTTGGAACGTTGTCTTTCCTGGATATAGCCGCTATATTGTGATCACTGCATCCAATGGGTTCAGCTTTAGGACAACGTATTTCAGTTTCCTGAGGTTGAAGAGGTGCTGTTGCACCTTCTTCCCACACTGTCTGAGTGGATGGACCATTTCAAGTTGTCAGAGATGTGCAATAAGAGGAACTTTTCACCCTCTCCACTGCGACCCTGTCAATGTGGATGGGGGCGTGCCCCCTCTGCTGTCTCCTGAAGTCCATGACGTTATGGGAGAGGTTATTTTCCTGGCACCACTCCACTAGGGCCCTCACCTCCTCACTGCAGGCTGTCTCCTCGTTGTTGGTAATCATGCCTACCATTGTTGTGTCATCTGAAAACTTGATTGAGTTGCTGACAACCGAATTTATACGGTTTTCTGGGAAACTGCTAATTCAACCTAGCTTCCTTTTCTGCTGAAAACTGGATATGGGAACTCTGCTCAGGGATGTTATTTTATGCCTGCTAGTTTCTCTCAGTAGAGCCAATTCTACTTCTCATTTTATTTTTGTATTTTTTAAAACTTCAATACATCTCTCTCTTGTCTCTCTCACAGTTTGAATTCCCAACCACTGTTGTCTTGCCTCCCACCAATTATCCTCCTGTATTTTGCTCTCCCACTCTTCTTCCTCCTGTATTTCCCTCTTCCACTCCTCTTCTTCCCTCTGTGTGTGTGCGTACATGCATGCATGCTCCGTGAGAGGGTCTCTGAGAGATTGATGTTGGACCTACGCACACACTGAGAGAGCAGCAGCTGGCTGAATCTGAGCTATCGATCAGGCACAGAGCATTTACACTGCCAGACTGCTGGGCCTTTGTGGATTGAGATTATTTCACAATTATTACAGGAGGCAGATGCTTGTCAGGAGATGCTCTCTGTCAAGGTTCGACTGTTGGAGTACTGCAGTCTCTCTCCCTCCCTCTCTCTCTCTCTCTCCCTCTCTCTCTCTCCGCATCACTCCCTCTCTTTTCTCTCTCTTTTCTCTCGCTCTATTCCTCTCTTTCTCTCTCTCTTCCTTTCTCTTTCTTCCTCTCTTCCTTTCTCCCACTCTCTTTCTCCTTATCTCTCCCTTCGCTCTCTTTCTCTCTCCATGTCTCACATTCTCCGCTTTACTTCTTTTATCTTGCAGTTTTTATCTCTGTTTGGTTTGCTAAAGATGAGATACAGTATGTGTACCAAGTTATAGGTAAGAAATAAAACACTGTAAATAGTATCTTATTAAGGTCAATTAGAATGATAAAATGTCATTCTCCAAATGGACTCTAGAAACACAGAGAAGGGACTGCATACTGCCAGTGTTATGATTATGTGGTGATATTGTCAACAATCTTTTCATTTTCTATGAAATTGAGTTTGCTCTTCTTGGCATCATTAAATAAGGTAGTTCAGATTGGCCCGATCTCAAGCTCTGATGAATGCATAATGGTTTTAAAAATAGAGAATCCGGCAAGGATTTTTGTTGTGTGTATCCCTGACGTGTGAGTTTTCGTGTGTGTGTACAACTGTGTGTGTGTTGTAGACGTCTAATTAAAGGTAAATTGTGTGCATTTTCACCCTCATTTAACAGATTCGATTTGGTAAAACCTGTGAGCCTCAGCCTCTAACCACTGTCTGAATTATTTACCTGAGCCCAGGTTTCCTTCCCCTGGTCAGCCCAAGTTATACCAATGATTCTCACTCACATGATGTTACAATACAGGCTCTGCTGCCCTATCTAAACGCCCATCATACACTTGTGGATCAATGACCACATCAAAGAGTATGGTTGTGAATGTACAGTACAGAATGTACAGTACAGTGGTCTGCAGGAGTGCATTACTGGGTATGGGTGTGTGCTGTAGAGGAGTTTCAGAGCAGTATGAGTGTATCCGTACATGTGTGTAGATGTGTGTGTGATCTCTGCGTGTATAATGACAAAATGGAGAGGCCCGTCACCGTACTGTTGTACGGTCTGATAGAGCTTTCCGGTAGGTGCTTAAGTGACATACCACTCAGTTCTATTTCTCTCAGCTGAAACAGATCCTCCTGAAGATGAGGGGAAAGGGTGAGGAGAAGTCAGGGAAGGGAGCGGGATTAATTGCTCACCAATTAGAGGAAGATAACATCATATGTTTAAAACCCGTCACAACTAATCCTGCCAATTCTTGGGCCAGAATGATGAAAATGGAGGAAGAAATAATATCTCTCTCTCATATATGTGTATATATATATATTTCAGCCCCCAGTTCTCAGAGAGAGAAAGTGTATTATGTGTTTGTGTCTGTACATAAACTGGATGTGATGCAACTGGTGTCTGTGACTGTTTTTGAATGAGGAAGTACTGTATGTTCATGTTAGGTACCTCATGCCTATAACCACTCCTGACCTTGCGCTACCTCTCCCCTCAACATCTACACTCCCCTCCCCCTCACTCCAGTCCAAACATACCCCTCTCTACCTCCACGACCAACACCTGTCGTTCTCAACCATCATCCCCTCCACCCTTGCACCAGCAGCATTCCCCTCTTACCCCTGTCATTTCTCTGTCATAGATGCTCACCCGCTCATGTTCCTCAAGGCTTCAAATTTCATTTGGTTTCAATCTGGTGTAATTGCTTTGAGAGGTGGGTGCGTTTGCATGTTGGGTTCTCGTTCCTCTGCTGGAAGAGTGTGTGCGTGGGTGTGTGTGTGTGGAGTGTTGTGTAGTGTGTGTGAACATCTCAAACAATAGCCCGGGCGGACACAGACTGTCACTGATACACTTTGTCAAACAGCAGCAGCTGTCAATGCTTTCAGGCTCACACACAATGGTTCTTTCAGACAGCATACATACATACACCTTTCCCTTACATTGAGAAATAGGAATGGAAATAAAATAGGTACAAGACATCGTGAAATATCTCTCATCGGTAACTCCTCATGACCTTCAGTTGAATATGTAACCATTTCATTATCCTATCAGGAATTCTAGGGCAACATGGAGGATGATTGAAGTAAAGGGCACAGAATGTGTGGCTCAAATAAACAGTTTGCCCTTGAGCTGCAGGCGATGGTGAGGTGAGAGGAGGAGGGCGGTTAAGCTGATGGACTGAGATAACATCATTTTGATAGTCAATTCTTTATTTGCCCTTTCCTTTTGCAGCCACACTATGTGTTACAGTGCATCTGCCTTGTTGCTTATGATGAGGTCGCCTGCTAAATGAATACATGTAAATGTCTATGTGTGTATAATTAATTGCATGTTTATTAGTAAGAGTCCTCTAGAGCGCTGATTGTGTGTGGTGAGTGTGTGATGTGAACATATCTTTTTGAGGCGTGTGTGGGTGTGCAATATTTGCCTATGTGAGCAGGGGTGATTGAGACAGATTGTCACACTGTGTGTATGCAGTCACAATGTCCTATCTCTCCCACACATTGGCTCCTATAAAACACCTGTGGGGGATTTCAACCAGTATCATTGTCGACCTGTTCATGCGTGGTGCATGTGTGTACTACTGGGGGGAGGACAGCTCATAATAATGACAGGAACGGAGTCAATGGAATGGCATCAAACACATGGAAACCATGTGAAACCACGTGTTTGATGTTTTTAATACCGTTCCATTCATTTCACTCTATTGGGGCGGCAGGGTAGCCTAGTGGTTAGAGTGTTGGACTAGTAACCGGAAGGTTGCAAGTTCAAACCCCCGAGCTGACAAGGTACAAATCTGTCGTTCTGCCCCTGAACAGGCAGTTAACCCACTGTTCCCAGGCCGTCATTGAAAATAAGAATGTGTTCTTAACTGACTTGCCTGGTTAAATAAAGGTACAATTCCCCCCCAAAATATTTTAATTACCTCTAGATCATCCTCCCAATTAAGGTGCCACCAACCTCCGGTGGTGTGTTTGTAAGTGTGTACACAGTATGTGCATACTTTGCAACTCCAACACCATCATTAAGTTTGCTGATGACACAACAGTGGTAGGCCTGATCACCGACAACGATGAGACAGCCTATAGGGAGGAAGTCAGAGACCTGACTGTGTGGTACCAAGACAACAACCTCTCCCTCAACGTGATCAAGACAAAGGAGATGATTGTGGACTACAGGAAAAGGAGCACTGAACACGCACCCATTTTCATCGACGGGGCTGGAGTGGAGAAGGTTGAGAGCTTCAAGTTCCTTGGCATCCACATCAACAACAAACTAGAATGGTCCAAACACTAAGACAGTCTTGAGGAGGGCACGACAAAACCTATTCCCCCTCAGGAGACGGAAAAGATTTGGCATGGGTCCTCAGATCCTCAAAAGGTTTTACAGCTGTACCATCAAGAGCATCCTGACGGGTTGCATCAATGCCTGGTATAGCAACTGCCCAGCCTCCGACCGCTAGGCACTACAGAGGGTACTGAGTACGGCCCAGTACATCACCGGGGCCGAGCTTCCTGCCATCCAGGACCTCTATACAAGGTGGTGTCAGAGGAAGGCCAGAAAAATTGTCAAAGACTCCAGCCACCCTAGTCATAGACTGTTCTCTCTGTTACCGCACGGCAAGAGGTACCGGAGCACCAAGTCTAAGTCCAAGAGGCTCCTAAAAAGCTTCTACCCCCAAGCCATAAGACTCCTGAACAGCTAATCAAATGGCTACCTGGAGTATTTGCATTGCCCCCCTCCCCCCCTCTCTCTGGAACGCTGCTGCTACTCTCTGTTATTATCTATGCATAGTCACTTTAATAACATGTACATATTACCTCAATTACCTCGACACTGGTGTCCCCGCACATTGATATTGACTGTGTACCAGTACCCCTATATACAGCCCTGCTATTGTTATTTACTGCTGCTCTTTAATTATTTGTTATTCTTATCTCTTACTTTTTTTGTGGTATTTTCTTAAAACTGCATTGTTGGTTAAGGGCTTGTAAGTCAACATTTCACTGTAAGGTCTACACCTGTTGTATTCGGCGCATGTGACAAATACAATTTCGTGTGTGTGTGCATTCGACAGCTTGTGTTCTTTGCTACTGTGCATTAGTGTGTGTGTGTTGAAATAATAGAGAGATTGAAGATGGAAGGAGATGTCAGTCTGTGTTCCTGCTCTGCATTTCTGTTCCCATCAGGTTGTGTGGCAGCGTCTGTTTGTTCACGTTGCTGCAGATGTAAGGAGAGCTGATCAAGGAGGCATCTCTCCTTCAATCTGCTGTCGCTCCTGTCTGTCCCTCTCTCTCCTCTGATCTGCTGCCGCTCCTGTCTGTCCCTCTCTCCTTCAATCTGCTGTCGCTCCTGTCTGTCCCTCTCTCCTCTGATCTGCTGTCGCTCCTGTCTGTCCCTCTCTCTCCTCTGATCTGCTGTCGCTCCTGTCTGTCCCTCTCTCTCCTCTGATCTGCTGCCGCTCCTGTCTGTCCCTCTCTCCTTCAATCTGCTGTCGCTCCTGTCTGTCCCTCTCTCCTTCAATCTGCTGTCGCTCCTGTCTGTCCCTCTCTCTCCTCTGATCTGCTGTCGCTCCTGTCTGTCCCTCTCTCTCCTCTGATCTGCTGCCGCTCCTGTCTGTCCCTCTCTCTCCTCTGATCTGCTGTCGCTCCTGTCTGTCCCTCTCTCTCCTCTGATCTGCTGCCGCTCCTGTCTGTCCCTCTCTCCTTCAATCTGCTGTCGCTCCTGTCTGTCCCTCTCTCTCCTCTGATCTGCTGTCGCTCCTGTCTGTCCCTCTCTCTCCTCTGATCTGCTGCCGCTCCTGTCTGTCCCTCTCTCTCCTCTGATCTGCTGTCGCTCCTGTCTGTCCCTCTCTCTCCTCTGATCTGCTGCCGCTCCTGTCTGTCCCTCTCTCCTTCAATCTGCTGTCGCTCCTGTCTGTCACTCTCTCCTTCAATCTGCTGTCGCTCCTGTCTGTCCCTCTCTCTCCTCTGATCTGCTGTCGCTCCTGTCTGTCCCTCTCTCTCCTCTGATCTGCTGTCGCTCCTGTCTGTCCCTCTCTCTCCTCTGATCTGCTGCCGCTCCTGTCTGTCCCTCTCTCCTTCAATCTGCTGTCGCTCCTGTCTGTCCCTCTCTCCTTCAATCTGCTGTCGCTCCTGTCTGTCCCTCTCTCTCCTCTGATCTGCTGTCGCTCCTGTCTGTCCCTCTCTCTCCTCTGATCTGCTGCCGCTCCTGTCTGTCACTCTCTCTCCTCTGATCTGCTGTCGCTCCTGTCTGTCCCTCTCTCTCCTCTGATCTGCTGTCGCTCCTGTCTGTCCCTCTCTCTCCTCTGATCTGCTGTCGCTCCTGTCTGTCCCTCTCTCTCCTCTGATCTGCTGTCGCTCCTGTCTGTCCCTCTCTCTCCTCTGATCTGCTGTCACTCCTGTCTGTCCCTCTCCCTCCTTCAATCTGCTGTCGCTCCTGTCTGTCCCTCTCTCTCCTCTGATCTGCTGTCGCTCCTGTCTGTCCCTCTCTCTCCTCCGATCTGCTTTCGCTCCTGTCTGTCCCTGTCTCTCTCTCCTCTGTTCTGCTGTCGCTCCTGTCTGTCCCGGTCTCTCTCTCCTCGGTTCTGCTGTCACTCCTCTCTCCTCTCTCTCTCTCTCTCTCTCTTTCTCTGCCTTTGCACAGCCTCTCTCCCTCTCTTTCTCTCTCTCTTTCTTTCTCGCTCTCTCTTTCTCTGCCTCTGCCTCTGCACAGCCTCTCTCTCTCTTTCAGGAAGATGCAGGTGCCAGCAGCAAACAAAAACAAGCAGGTCAACTAGATACTCAAGCAGATCTGTTAACAAATGTAGAACAGACAAAAAGAGCAGCCTCATGCTCGTTTTTGTGTTGTAATGTCAGAGGCTTTTTACCAGATGTGTTTCAGCCAGGCAGCAGGTTTTGTTTTCAATTTGCTCTCTTTCTCTCTCTGTCTCTGTCTCCGTCACCTGCAAGGTCGATACATGAATAGCAACCTGCTGGGCCGGGTGGAAAACAACAACCATGTCTGGGACTTGTTCTAAAATGGTGCCCTTGGGCTCTCTCACTATGATGCCAGTTACGCTAGATTGTCATGTGAATATTATGCAATCTACATAGGAGACTGACTGGGTTGCCAATCAAAGGTTGTTCATGATGACATAGCGCACATAAAAACACTTTTGCTCTTACGTTTCCATGTACTGAATAAAAACTATGAGTTCAAAGTGTTTCCATTGCATTTTCCACTGTACCGATAGTTTTTTCATACAAACTGCTTCGATAAATGGCTAACTTGGGCATGGGAAACTCTAGACAACAGTTCACATGCTCTATAGACAACAGTTGGCGTGCTCTCTAGACAACATTTCACATGCTCTCTAGACAACAGTTGGCGTGCTCTCTAGACAACAGTTGGCATGCTCTTTAGACAACAGTTCACATGCTCTCTAAACAGCAGTTGGCTCGCTCTCTAGACAACAGTTGGAATGCTCTCTAGACAACAGTTGGCGTGCTCTCTAGACAACAGTTCACGTGCTCTCTAGACAACAGTTCTTGTGCTCTCTAGACAACCGTTCACATGCTCTCTAGACAACAGTTGGCATGCTCTCTAGACAACAGTTGGCTCACTCTCTAGACAACAGTTCATGTGCTCTCTAGACAACAGTTGGCGCGCTCTCTAGACAACATTTCACATGCTCTCTAGACAATAGTTGGAATACTCTCTAGACAACAGTTGGCATGCTTTCTAGACAACAGTTGGCGCACTCTCTAGACAAAAGTTGGCGCGCTCTCTAGACAACAGTTGGCATGCTCTCTAGACAACAGTTGGCATGCTCTCTAGACAACAGTTGGCATGCTCTCTAGACAACATTTGGCATGCTCTCTAGACAACAGTGTGCGCGCTCTCTAGACAACAGTTGGCGTGCTCTTTTAGACAACAGTTCACATGCTCTCTAGACAACCGTTGGAATGCTCTATCGACAACAGTTCACATGCTCTCTAGACAACCGTTCACATGCTCTCTAGACAACAGTTCACATGCTCTCTAGACAACCGTTGGAATGCTCTATCGAAAACAGTTCACATGCTCTCTAGACAACCGTTGGAATGCTCTATAGACAACAGTTCACATGCTCTCTAGACAACAGTTGGCATGCTCTATAAACAACAGTTCACATGCTCTCTAGACAACAGTTGGCATGCTCTCTAGACAACAGTTGGCACGCTCTGTAGACAACAGTTGGCGCGCTCTCTAGACAACAGTTGGCGTGCTCTCTAGACAACAGTTGGCATGCTCTCTAGACAACAGTTGGCATGCTCTCTAGACAACAGTTGGAGCGCTCTCTAGACAACAGTTGGCATGCTCTCTAGACAACAGTTGGCATGCTCTCTAGACAACAGTTGGCATGCTCTCCAAACAACAGTTGGCGCGCTCTCTAGACAACAGTTGGCACGCTCTCTAGACAACAGTTGGCATGCTCTCTAGACAACAGTTGGCATGCTCTCTAGACACAGTTGACATGCTCTCTAGACAACAGTTGGCGTGCTCTCTAGACAACAGTTGGCATGCTCTCTAGACAACAGTTGGCGTGCTCTCTAGACACAGTTGGCATGCTCTCTAGACACAGTTGACATGCTCTCTAGACAACAGTTGGCGTGCTCTCTAGACAACAGTTGGCATGCTCTCTAGACAACAGTTGGCGTGCTCTCTAGACACAGTTGGCATGCTCTATAGACAACAGTTGGCGTGCTCTCTAGACAACAGTTGGCATGCTCTCTAGACAACAGTTGGCATGCTCTCTAGACAACAGTTGGCATGCTCTATAGACAACAGTTGGCGTGCTCTCTAGACAACAGTTGGCATGCTCTCTAGACAACAGTTGGCATGCTCTCTAGACAACAGTTGGCGTGCTCTCTAGACAACAGTTGGCATGCTCTCTAGACAACAGTTGGCGCGCTCTGTGAGTGTGTGTGCATGCTTTCACAATAAGCTCTCAATGTCTCACCTCAGAATTAGAATTAGACGTTAAGGCAGGGGTTCGCACAACCCCATTTTGATATCTGAAAATTCTCACGACCCCACCCATGTAAAATAACAAAAAGGAATTTTAACAGCCAATGGTTACTTTTTTATTTGGGGCTATGGCAGTCAATTGAAAAACATTTGAACAGTATTTCTGATTGTCAACCCAACTCACCATGACATATTTTTAATGTGGGGCGATGACAGGCAGTTGAAAATGAGTCTGACATAATGGAGCTTATTTCACCACCACTAATGAGATGGGTGTGCTTGATGCCTAGGAACTTCTCTAAGTCAGGGGGCGTGGTCGACAGTGTCCATCTAATTTCTGCTGTTGCATCCAACCTGGATCGATATTTGGCTTTAATGCAGACGAGAGCACCGCAGATATGAGCTGGCGAAGGGTAGTCTACCATTAGTTTTATGGTGCTTTCAAGACAACTGGGAACTCTGAAAATACAAGGTCGTGACATTACTTATCTTTAGGTCGGATAGTCAGAACTCTAGAAAGAGCCCAGAGTTCCCGAGTTGTAATTCTTGATGACCGTTGATGACCGTAAAAAAAAAAAAATCCCAGTCTGAGCTCGTTTCTTTCCCATGTTCCCAGTTGTCTTGAACGCACTGAAGTCGGAAGTTGGAAAAAAACTCCTCCGTAGTGACCGTGAATGTGTTGTCTGCTGCATTCAGTCACATGACAGCTCGAGCCAGGATCACAGTCAAATGGATTGGGAAGTAGGTCAGTACCAACGTGCTCTTCCAAGCGTTGGATGTGAGCAGTCATCACTCTTTTAGGACACTTAATGTTGCTGTTTTCTGTTATTTTCTTTTCGTTACACAGAAAGTCAACCAAGTCTGTTTTTTTTTACAACCATTGTGAATGACAACAGTTCCTCTCTCAATGCAAAAATATATCCTACACTCCCCCTCGATAACCACCAAGCCTCGGTGTGAAAAAGAACATTGTCATGCTCTAATCCCATATCTCCACATCGTGGAGGACGCGCGCAGTGGAAGTGATTTGATGTAGTTTACAATTGAAGTTACCTCCTGCAGTATCTCTGAGTTCTGTGCTCAGCTCTTTTGCCGCTAGTTGCTCTCGGTGTATCGTCAATGTGTCCATATGGCAGAGGCAGACACATTCAGAACTAGCAGGCAGAGGCCTGCCCTCTATCCCGCCATGGATGGAGCCCTATCTGTGCAAAAGAACCCACCATTCGATCCCATGGAATCTGTTTTTGTCAATATAGTCACGCAGCACACTATGCCGTTTTATGCTCGAGAATCGTGAGACTGAACAATATGTCAATGCATGGGCATCTCTGCCCACACAGCTAATGTCCATTTGGAGAGCATAAGCTGGGGTGTTTTTGAGTCGTCCAGTAAGTTTCCTCTTGATTGCTTTTAATAGCATACATTCTTCGTTTAACAGTGTTATCTGACAAAGGTATTGATGTGAGTTTCTGTGCCTCTGCCTCCCCACACATTGTGTTCACCGTATCAATTGCGTCCAGTAATATCAACGTCTCTGCAATAGTGTGGTTTCATAGCGTAGCACGCCTAGCCTTTCACCGTAGGAATGATTAAAGTGCAACGCTCAAGTGTGCCCTTTTCCTGTGATCTAAGGGCGCTCTCTGGTTGAATTTGATCGTTTATATATGAATCGTTATCACTTCTATTTTTAAGGTTAACCACATTACGATGATTTTGAAATGTGCAAAGACAATATTATAATATCTATATATTTTTGTATAAAAAAAATGCAAAAAAAGGAAGATCCCTTTTTTATAAGACACTAACAGCTTACAGTTATTAAAACTTAGGACACTAAAGAGGCCTTTCTACTGACTCTGAAAAACACCAAAAGAAAGATGCCCAGGGTCCCTGCTCATCTGCGTGAACGTGCCTTAGGCATGCTGCAAGAAGGCATGTGTGTCCAGTGCAATAAATTGCAATGTCCATACTGTGAGACACCTAAGACAGTGCTACAGGGAGACAGGGTGGACAGCTGATCGTCCTCACAGTGGCAGACCACGTGTAACAACACCGGCATAGATCGGTACATCCGAACATCATACCTGCGGGACAGGTACAGGATGGCAACAACAACTGCCCGAGTTACACCAGGAACGCACATCAGTGCTCAGACTGTCCGCAATAGGCTGAGAGAGGCTGGACTGAGGGCTTGTAGGCCTGTTGTAAGGCAGGTCCTCACCTCACTGGTCGCTGGACCAAACAGGACTGACAAAAAGTGCTCTTCACCTGCGACTCGTGGTTTTGTCTCACCAGGGGTGATGGTCGGACTCGCGTTTATCGTCGAAGGAATGAGCGTTACACCGAGGCCTGTACTCTGGAGCGGGATCAATTTGGAGATGGAGGGTCTGTCATGGTCTGCGACTGTGCGTCACAGCATCATCGGACTGAGCTTGTTGTCATTGCAGGCAATCTCAACGCTGTGCGTTAAAGGGAAGACATCCTCCTCCCTCATGTGGTACCCTTCCTGCAGGCTCATCCTGACATGACCCTCCAGCATGACAATGCCACTAGCCATGCTGCTTGTTCTGTGCGTGATTTCCTACAAGACAGGAATGTCAGTGTTCTGCCATGGCCAGCGAAGAGCCCGGATCTCAATCCCATTGAGCACGTCTGGGACCTGTTGGATCGGAGGGTGAGGGCTAGGACCATGCCCCCCAGAAATGTCTGGGAACTTGCCGGTGCCTTGGTGGAAGAGTGGGGTAACATCTCTCAGCAAGAACTGGCAAATCTGGTGCAGTCCATGAGGAGATGCACTGCAATACTTGCAGTGGAGCTAGGTTAGGAAGGACACTGTACCACTCATTGATATTAATAGAGTTGTTTTTGGTATTCACCCAGATGAATTTACAGACAATTAATTGAATTTGCTGACAATTCCAGCCTGTAGTTGCTCTATTGAATGATTATTAGGACCACGATGACCTGCTCTTAGAGGACTTTGTGAAATGGTGTGATGATTCTGTTGCTTAGTTCCAAAGGTTTGGCGGATTGATGAGGAAAATGTGTGTTCTTGTGGAACTACACATCTCACATGGAAAAAGACTACATCTCCCAATAGCCCATGTGGCCTGGCAGGAATGATGTGTGTTTTGGGAGATAGCTGGCAGTAGGTTCTGACTGGACGGAGTACAGCTATGACCGGAATTAACTTTTTTGTAGCAGGTTAGGAGAATTAACATGGCAGGTTAGGAGACTTAGGTTGAAGTTAGGAAAAGGGTTAGGTTAAGGGTTAGCTAAAATGCTCTCCTAACTTGCTACGACAAGTAACTTCCGGTCGTATCTGCACTCCCTCTAGTCACAACTCTGGCAGCTCTTCCTGATTGGGGGACTATTCTATGCAAGTCTGTTGGGCCAGCTA
This sequence comes from Oncorhynchus kisutch, assembly GCF_002021735.2. Classification (NCBI taxonomy): domain Eukaryota; kingdom Metazoa; phylum Chordata; class Actinopteri; order Salmoniformes; family Salmonidae; genus Oncorhynchus; species Oncorhynchus kisutch. Next base: position 16,059,553 of record NC_034174.2, on the reverse strand, counting down.
CAGTTGGTGGATTCATACTGGAGGCAGAATGGGATGTGATTAGCCACCCTATGGCATGGCTACTGGGTTGGATATCTTATCAGAATATGTTTCATAATAGTTTAGGTCTGGTAGTTTCAGTGAGGCTGATGAGTCAGTGCTATATTAATCTGGTCTTGAGATAAAACAGGTCCAACAGTCTGACTCTTCTCTGCTGTAGCCTTGAGTGGAGAAATACTATTTTAAACCAGCTGTGATCCCATTGATCTAGTCATTTAACATGAGTACTTTCCTTTGTATGACAAGATCATGTTCATACTGTATGCAGAAAGCTGTTATACAGTATGTCAAACTCCAATGATGGTACTCTGGTGTAGAAAGCTTGCATTCTACTATAGAAATCTGGTGTTCTACTAAAACCGGGCATTCTAGTAAAGACAGATTGTGATCAACAATAGAAAGCGAGCTGCTGCTTATTTTAGAAACACACCAGAATAGAAAGCTGCTGTTGTAGGCTACTGTGCAAAACTGGTGTTCAAGAATTCTAATATAGAAAGCTGTATATGGAAATATGGTGTTCTGCTCTAGAAATCTGGTGTTCTGCTCTAGAAATCTGGTGTTCTGCTCTAGAAATATGGTGTTCTGCTCTAGAAATCTGGTGTTCTGCTCTAGAAATCTGGTGTTCTACTTCAGAAATCTGGTGTTCTGCTCTAGAAATCTGGTGTTCTACTACAGAAATCTGGTGTTATGCTATAGAAACCGGGTGTTATACTATAGAAGTGTGGTGTTCTGCTATAGAAATCTGGTGTTCTGCTCTAGAAATCTGGTGTTCTAATACAGAAATCTGGTGTTATGCTATAGAAACCGGGTGTTCTACTATAGAAGTGTGGTGTTCTGCGATAGAAATATGTTATTTTGCTATAGAAATCTGGTGTTCTGCTCTAGAAATCTGGTGTTCTGCTCTAGAAATCTGGTGTTCTGCTCTAGAAATCTGGTGTTCTACTTCAGAAATCTGGTGTTCTGCTCTAGAAATCTGGTGTTCTAATACAGAAATCTGGTGTTATGCTATAGAAACCGGGTGTTCTACTATAGAAATCTGGTGTTCTACTATAGAAATCTGGTGTTCTACTATAGAAATATGGTGTTCTACTATAGAAATATGTTATTTTGCTCTAGAAATCTGGTGTTCTGCTATAGAAATCTGGTGTTCTGCTATAGAAATCTGGTGTTATGCTATAGAAATCTGGTGTTGTGCTATAGAAATCTGGTGTTATGCTATAGAAATCTGGTGTTCTGCTATAGAAATCTGGTGTTCTATAGAAATATGTTATTCTTCTATAGAAATCTGGTGTTCTATAAAAATCTGGTGTTCTGCTCTAGAAATCTGGCATTCTGCTATAGAAATCTGGTGTTCTGCTATAGAAATCTGGTGTTCTGCTATAGAAATCTGGTGTTCTGCTATAGAAATCTGGTGTTCTGCTATAGAAATCTGGTGTTCTGCTATAGAAATCTGGTGTTCTGCTATAGAAATCTGGTGTTCTGCTATAGAAATCTGGTGTTCTGCTATTGTAAAGGGGTTCTTCCGTCGAAGGAGAGGCGGACCAAAATGCAACGTGGTTGAAGTTCATGTTTTTTAATAAGAAAACATGAACATAATACAAAACAATAAACGTGGGAAAACCAAAAACAGCCCTATCTGGTGCAACAAACACAAAGACAGGAAACAATCACCCACAAACCCCAACACCAAACAGGCTACCTAAATATGGCTCCCAATCAGAGACAATGACTAACACCTGCCTCTGATTGAGAACCATATCAGGCCCAAACACAGAAACAGACAAACTAGACACACAACATAGAATGCCCACTCAGATCACACCCTGACCAAACAAAACATAGAAATATACAAAGCAAACTATGGTCAGGGTGTGACAGCTATAGAAATCTGGTGTTCTATAGAAATCTGGTGTTCTGCTATAGAAATCTGGTGTTCTGCTATAGAAATCTGGTGTTCTATAGAAATCTGGTGTTCTGCTATAGAAATCTGGCGTTCTGCTATAGAAATCTGGTGTTCTTTAGAAATATGTTATTCTTCTATAGAAATCTGGTGTTCTGCTATAGAAATCCGGTGTTCTGCTATAGAAATCTGGTGTTCTACTATAGAAATCGGGTGTTCTACTAGTGCTGTGGTGGGTAGGTGGCAGCATGCTGCTTGGTCTGTATAGTAACTGGTCTCTGTGGAAACGGCAGAGCGAGAGAGAGACAGACAGACAGACTGCTTAGTGATGAGGAGCGGGGAAATGCAAGAGGAAGTGATATAATTTCCGTTGTGGAGGGAAGGGGAAGATTAGGGGGAAACAAAGGCAGGGATTATCTCTGCACAGGGCTATAATAGCACTACGCACACAGCCTCTGCAGAACGGGCCTGCCACAGGTCTCTTTGGACCACAGAACAGAGACCGGGTCTCCCAACCACACCCGCAGGGTCTTTCTCCCATCCACGCACTTCCTCATTCCAAGCCAGCTCAGAAGAACTACAATGCCCAGCTGCATATGGGAGAGTAACCAGGGACCTGGGATTAAGGGTCATTATTTCTCCTCATTATTGACCTTCATATTGTTGTGTCTCTCTGAGGAGAGAACAGTATGGTCATGTTATCACTGTCCTCTCAGCACAGGAATCAGAACTTCACATTGGATGTCTCTCATTATAGGGCTTAGTCTAATTAGCAGAACATACATGACAATATGCCAATGTGTGAGGTCCACATCAATGCTGTGTTCCCACTTGCATTCATTTCAAGGGTGTACAGTACAATGATGCAATCATGTACAGTACATTTAAAAAATACATGTATATTTCACCTTTATTTAACCAGGTAGGCTAGTTGAGAACAAGTTCTCATTTACAACTGCGACCTGGCCAAGATAAAGCATAGCAGTGTGAACAGACAACACAGAGTTACACATGGAGTAAACAATTTACAAGTCAATAACACAGTAGAAAACAAAGGGGGAGTCTATATACAATGTGTGCAAAAGGCATGAGGAGGTAGGCGAATAATTACAATTTAGCAGATTAACACTGGAGTGATAAATGATCAGATGGTCATGTACAGGTAGAGATACTGGTGTGCAAAAGAGCAGAAAAGTAAATAAATATAAACAGTATGGGGATGAGGTAGGTAAATTGGGTGGGCTATTTACCGATAGACTATGTACAGCTGCAGCGATCGGTTAGCTGCTCAGATAGCAGATGTTTGAAGTTGGTGAGAAAAGTCTCCAACTTCAGCGATTTTTGCAATTCGTTCCAGTCACATGCAGCAGAGAACTGGAACGAAAGGCGGCCAAATGAGGTGTTGGCTTTAGGGATGATCAGTGAGATACACCTGCTGGAGCGCGTGCTACGGATGGGTGTTGCCATCGTGACCAGTGAACTGAGATAAGGCAGAGCTTTACCTAGCATGGACTTGTAGATGACCTGGAGCCAGTGGGTCTGGCGACGAACATGTAGCGAGGGCCAGCCGACTAGAGCATACAGGTCGCAGTGGTGGGTGGTATAAGGTGCTTTAGTAACAAAACGGATGGCACTGTGATAAACTGCATCCAGTTTGCTGAGTAGAGTATTGGAAGCTATTTGGTAAATGACATCGCTGAAGCCGAGGATCGGTAGGATAGTCAGTTTTACTAGGGTAAGTTTGGCGGCGTGAGTGAAGGAGGCTTTGTTGCGGAATAGGAAGCCAACTCTAGAAGGGTCCATGAATACATCATTGTACTGTACACAATATACTTCTCTGTTCTTCTCAGAGAGTAATCGATGGTTGATTTATTAATTGACAGTATTTTTTTAAAGTCACTTTAAGTGGCTGGAAATAGTCTTGTGGTTAGATTGAGACCAAGTTAGAGGAGGGGTAAAACCCTGTTGATAGGTAGAAAGTAAGACAGATGGAGAGAAAGTGACAGGTTATGTACGGCATATGATGGAGGACAAAGCAGGAGGAAGAGATAAAATAATGGGGGAGACAGAAAGAGAGAGAAAGTGTTAGTCTGAGATATTTTAAATTCTGGAGCTGAAAGTCCCTCCATCTGTGGTGGTGGTTGTGGGACTGAGTGATTTCTATGATTGACCATAATCCCAGCCCAGTGCTAGAAGAGAGACAGACATAATGGACTCTCTCTGCAGACGGACTACACTCACTCTAACAGGCTCAACTGGCTGGCTGCTGAGGAGGACCACTGGTCCAGTCAGACTGGAGCTTCTCCCCCTACTGGACACAGGGTGATAGGACTCAGGCAAAATACTGCTGACCAACTGGTAGATTTAACCTTATGTGAAGGAAGTGTCTGAATGCTCACTTGGTCACTGGTAAGATTGACAGGCAGGAAGTCAGAGCAGACTTGTTTTTGGGGCTTTGCTAACTGCAGATGTCACTGTGGGGATGTTATCGAACCACCTTTAGCAGTCATACACAGTGTTTAGGGCCCTATGTTATTGCAGACTACTGTATGTCACCCAGACACCGTGTTTAGAGGTCAATAAACAGGTGTTGAGTGCCACAATTCACTGCTGCCGCAATCACACAGACTAAACACAGTGTGTTTTGTTGAGTGGCCTGTGTAGTGTTGTTTTTCGAGTGCCCTCGAGATCAACCCGGAGAACAATGTGTTGTGCTGAGTGCCCTTATTGTCACACAGGCCGGCTGAGTGGAGGTCTGGACTGGAGGACCCTAACTCACTGCAGAAATCAGACAGGCGGGTGGGCGGGGCAGGCGTTACGGTGTGGTGTGTCGTTTAGTGGGCTCAACACAGCATCACATGGCTGGACCCTGGTATGCTGTCATTCCTCCTAAAATAACACAACTTTGAGTGATTAAACCACTCTCCTCTGGAACAGAGCAAATAGAACAGTTAGGAATATTAAATGTGCTAATCGCCTCTCATTGAGCTTTTCATTATGGCTTTTAAGTTCCACAAGTTTAGAAGTGAGAGAGAGACAGAGAGATAGAGAGAGAGAGAGAGATTGTGAGAGAGAGATCCTCGGATCCGCCAGGCTTGCAGTAACATCACAGACAAGGACTGAACAAACAGCTCTGATGATCCATCCACCTCTTGTACAGGACAGTAATACTGTCAGCTAGTCGATGATACAGTGTGAAGGGTTGGAGATGTATAGCTACAGTAAAGCACTCTGTTGGACAGCACACAGTGTTTCTACTGCTTGACCTTGTCTGTAGCATCACCATCAGTGATATAGATGGTGTTAGAGACATTAAAGCAGTGATATTGAAACTGCTGGACTGTGCTGTGTTACAGTAGTTAGACTGGGTCCATGTCTCTGTACTGTGTTGGCCGGCCTGTGCTGGTCTTATCTGTTCTGTACTGTTCGGATCTCACTATGCTCATCCAGCTGCACTAAGTGGCTTGGCTCCAGCCACCAACATAGATTATATACCCCCCGTCCGTCTCTCAGTCTGATTCATGGTCTGTTTGTGTAGCCCATTCATCTGGGCCAACACACAGTAGGAGAGACACATGAAGACACATGGCTGTTTTGGAGCAGGGAGGTACTACTTTAAGCTGCTAGAGGAGAGATACGGCCCAGAGACATGGAGCCTTACTGAGAGACTGTAAAAACACAATACTGAAGAAGAAGCCAGAGAAACACACGACTGAGGAAGAAGCCAGAGAAACAGATGACTGAGGAAAAAGCCAGAGACAGACGACTGAGGAAGAAGCCAGATAAACAGACGACTGAGGAAGAAGCCAGAGAAACAGACGACTGAGGAAGAAGCCAGAGAAACAGACGACTGAGGAAGAAGCCAGAGAAACAGACGACTGAGGAAGAAGCCAGAGAAACAGACGACTGAGGAGGAAGCCAGAGACAGACGACTGAGGAAGAAGCCAGAGAAACAGACGACTGAGGAAGAAGCCAGAGACAGACGACTGAGGAAGAAGCCAGAGAAACAGACGACTGAGGAAGAAGCCAGAGAAACAGACGACTGAGGAAGATGCCAGAGACAGACGACTGAGGAAGAAGCCAGAGAAACAGACGACTGAGGAAGAAGCCAGAGAAACAGACGACTGAGGAAGAAGCCAGAGACAGACGACTGAGGAAGAAGCCAGAGAAACAGACGACTGAGGAAGAAGCCAGAGAAGCAGACGACTGAGGAAGAAGCCAGAGAAACAGACGACTGAGGAAGAAGCCAGAGAAGCAGACGACTGAGGAAGAAGCCAGAGAGAAAGACGACTGAGGAAGAAGCCAGAGAAACAGATGACTGAGGAAGAAGCCAGAGAAACAGACGACTGAGGAAGAAGCCAGAGAAACAGATGACTGAGGAAGAAGCCAGGAAGAAGCCAGAGTAACAGACGACTGAGGAAGAAGCCAGAGAAACAGACGACTGAGGAAGAAGCCAGATAAACAGACGACTGAGGATGAAGCCAGAGAAACAGACGACTGAGGAAGAAGCCAGAGAAACAGACGACTGAGGAAGAAGCCAGAGACAGACGACTGAGGAAGAAGCCAGAGAAACAGACGACCGAGGAAGAAGCCCGAGAAACAGACAACTGAGGAAGAAGCCAGAGACAGACGACTGAGGAAGAAGCCAGAGAGAAAGACGACTGAGGAAGAAGCCAGAGAAACAGACGACTGAGGAAGAAGCCAGAGAGAAAGACGACTGAGGAAGAAGCCAGAGAAACAGACGACTGAGGAAGAAGCCAGAGAAACAGACGACTGAGGAAGAAGCCAGAGAAACAGATGACTGAGGAAGAAGCCAGAGAAACAGACGACTGAGGAAGAAGCCAGAGAGACAGACGACTGAGGAAGAAGCCAGAGAAACAGACGACTGAGGAAGAAGCCAGAGAAACAGACGACTGAGGAAGAAGCCAGAGAAACAGACGACTGAGGAAGAAGCCAGAGAGAAAGACGACTGAGGAAGAAGCCAGAGAAACAGACGACTGAGGAAGAAGCCAGGGAAACAGACGACTGAGGAAGAAGCCAGAGAAACAGACGACTGAGGAAGAAGCCAGGGAAACAGACGACTGAGGAAGAAGCCAGAGAAACAGACGACTGAGGAAGAAGCCAGAGAACAGACGACTGAGGAAGAAGCCAGAGAACAGACGACTGAGGAAGAGCCAGAGAAACAGACGACTGAGGAAGAAGCCAGAGAACAGACGACTGAGGAAGAAGCCAGAGAAACAGACGACTGAGGAAGAAGCCAGGGAGACAGACGACTGAGGAAGAAGCCAAGAGAAACAGACGACTGAGGAAGAAGCCAGAGAAGCAGACGACTGAGGAAGAAGCAGAGATAACAGAACGACTGAGGAAGAAGCCAGAGAAGCAGACTGACTGAGGAAGAAGCCAGAGATAAAGACGACTGAGGAAGAAGCCAGAGAAACAGATGACTGAGGAAGAAGCCATAGAACAGACGACTGAGGAAGAAGCCAGAGAAACAGATGACTGAGGAAGAAGCCAGGAAGAGCCAGAGAAACAGACGACTGAGGAAGAAGCCAGAGAAACAGACGACTGAGGAAGAAGCCAGAGAGAAAGACGACTGAGGAAGAAGCCAGAGAAACAGACGACTGAGGAAGAAGCCAGAGAGAAAGACGACTGAGGAAGAAGCCAGAGAAACAGACGACTGAGGAAGAAGCCAGAGAAACAGACGACTGAGGAAGAAGCCAGAGAAACAGATGACTGAGGAAGAAGCCAGAGAAACAGACGACTGAGGAAGAAGCCAGAGAGACAGACGACTGAGGAAGAAGCCAGAGAAACAGACGACTGAGGAAGAAGCCAGAGAAACAGACGACTGAGGAAGAAGCCAGAGAAACAGACGACTGAGGAAGAAGCCAGAGAGAAAGACGACTGAGGAAGAAGCCAGAGAAACAGACGACTGAGGAAGAAGCCAGGGAAACAGACGACTGAGGAAGAAGCCAGAGAAACAGACGACTGAGGAAGAAGCCAGAGACAGACGACTGAGGAAGAAGCAAGAGAAACAGACGACTGAGGAAGAAGCCAGAGAAACAGACGACTGAGGAAGAAGCCAGAGACAGACGACTGAGGAAGAAGCCAGAGAAACAGACGACTGAGGAAGAAGCCAGGGAAACAGACGACTGAGGAAGAAGCCAGAGAAACAGACGACTGAGGAAGAAGCCAGAGACAGACGACTGAGGAAGAAGCAAGAGAACAGACGACTGAGGAAGAAGCCAGAGAAGCAGACGACTGAGGAAGAAGCCAGAGATAAAGACGACTGAGGAAGAAGCCAGAGAAACAGATGACTGAGGAAGAAGCCAGAGAAACAGACGACTGAGGAAGAAGCCAGAGAAACAGATGACTGAGGAAGAAGCCAGGAAGAAGCCAGAGAAACAGACGACTGAGGAAGAAGCCAGAGAAACAGACGACTGAGGAAGAAGCCAGAGACAGACGACTGAGGAAGAAGCCAGAGAAACAGAAGACTGAGGAAGAAGCCAGAGAAAACAGACAACTGAGGAAGAAGCCAGAGACAGACGACTGAGGAAGAAGCCAGAGAGAAAGACGACTGAGGAAGAAGCCAGAGAAACAGATGACTGAGGAAGAAGCCAGAGAAACAGACGACTGAGGAAGAAGCCAGAGAAACAGACGACTGAGGAAGAAGCCAGAGAAACAGATGACTGAGGAAGAAGCCAGAGAAACAGATGATTGAGGAAGAAGCCAGAGACAGACGACTGAGGAAGAAGCCAGAGAAACAGACGACTGAGGAAGAAGCCAGAGAGACAGACGACTGAGGAAGAAGCCAGAGAAACAGACGACTGAGGAAGAAGCCAGAGAAACAGACGACTGAGGAAGAAGCCAGAGAAACAGACGACTGAGGAAGAAGCCAGAGAGAAAGACGACTGAGGAAGAAGCCAGAGAAACAGACGACTGAGGAAAAAGCCAGAGAAACAGACGACTGAGGAAGAAGCCAGAGAAACAGACAACTGAGGAAGAAGCCAGAGACAGACGACTGAGGAAGAAGCCAGAGAAACAGACGACTGAGGAAGACGCCAGAGACAGACGACTGAGGAAGAAGCCAGAGAAACAGACGACTGAGGAAGAAGCCAGAGAAACAGACGACTGAGGAAGAAGCCAGAGAAACAGATGACTGAGGAAGAAGCCAGGAAGAAGCCAGAGAAACAGACGACTGAGGAAGAAGCAAGAGAGAAAGACGACTGAGGAAGAAGCCAGAGAAACAGACGACTGAGGAAGAAGCCAGAGAAACAGTCGACTGAGGAAGAAGCCAGAGAAACAGATGACTGAGGCAGAAGCCAGGAAGAAGCCAGAGAAACAGACGACTGAGGAAGAAGCCAGAGAAACAGACGACTGAGGAAGAAGCCAGAGAAACAGATGACTGAGGAAGAAGCCAGAGAGAAAGACGACTGAGGAAGAAGCCAGAGAAACAGACGACTGAGGAAGAAGCCAGAGAAACAGACGACTGAGGAAGAAGCCAGAGAAACAGACAACTGAGGAAGAAGCCAGAGACAGACGACTGAGGAAGAAGCCAGAGAAACAGACGACTGAGGAAGAAGCCAGAGACCGACGACTGAGGAAGAAGCCAGAGAAACAGACGACTGAGGAAGAAGCCAGAGAAACAGACGACTGAGGAAGAAGCCAGAGAAACAGATGACTGAGGAAGAAGCCAAAGAAACAGACGACTGAGGAAGAAGCAAGAGAGAAAGACGACTGAGGAAGAAGCCAGAGAAACAGACGACTGAGGAAGAAGCCAGAGAAACAGACGACTGAGGAAGAAGCCAGAGAAACAGATGACTGAGGCAGAAGCCAGGAAGAAGCCAGAGAAACAGACGACTGAGGAAGAAGCCAGAGAAACAGACGACTGAGGAAGAAGCCAGAGAAACAGATGACTGAGGAAGAAGCCAGAGAAACAGACGACTGAGGAAGAAGCCAGAGAAACAGATGACTGAGGAAGAAGCCAGGAAGAAGCCAGAGAAACAGACGACTGAGGAAGAAGCCAGAGAAACAGACGACTGAGGAAGAAGCCAGATAAACAGACGACTGAGGATGAAGCCAGAGAAACAGACGACTGAGGAAGAAGCCAGAGAAACAGATGATTGAGGAAGAAGCCAGAGACAGACGACTGAGGAAGAAGCCAGAGAAACAGAAGACTGAGGAAGAAGCCAGAGAAACAGACAACTGAGGAAGAAGCCAGAGACAGACGACTGAGGAAGAAGCCAGAGAGAAAGACGACTGAGGAAGAAGCCAGAGAAACAGACGACTGAGGAAGAAGCCAGAGAAACAGACGACTGAGGAAGAAGCCAGAGAAACAGACGACTGAGGAAGAAGCCAGAGAAACAGACGACTGAGGAAGAAGCCAGAGAAACAGATGACTGAGGAAGAAGCCAGAGAAACAGACGACTGAGGAAGAAGCCAGAGAAACAGATGACTGAGGAAGAAGCCAGGAAGAAGCCAGAGAAACAGACGACTGAGGAAGAAGCCAGAGAAACAGACGACTGAGGAAGAAGCCAGATAAACAGACGACTGAGGATGAAGCCAGAGAAACAGACGACTGAGGAAGAAGCCAGAGAAACAGATGATTGAGGAAGAAGCCAGAGACAGACGACTGAGGAAGAAGCCAGAGAAACAGAAGACTGAGGAAGAAGCCAGAGAAACAGACAACTGAGGAAGAAGCCAGAGACAGACGACTGAGGAAGAAGCCAGAGAGAAAGACGACTGAGGAAGAAGCCAGAGAAACAGACGACTGAGGAAGAAGCCAGAGAAACAGACGACTGAGGAAGAAGCCAGAGAAACAGACGACTGAGGAAGAAGCCAGAGAAACAGATGACTGAGGAAGAAGCCAGAGAAACAGATGATTGAGGAAGAAGCCAGAGACAGACGACTGAGGAAGAAGCCAGAGAAACAGACGACTGAGGAAGAAGCCAGAGAGACAGACGACTGAGGAAGAAGCCAGAGAAACAGACGACTGAGGAAGAAGCCAGAGAAACAGACGACTGAGGAAGAAGCCAGAGAAACAGACGACTGAGGAAGAAGCCAGAGAGAAAGACGACTGAGGAAGAAGCCAGAGAAACAGACGACTGAGGAAGAAGCCAGAGAAACAGACGACTGAGGAAGAAGCCAGAGAAACAGACAACTGAGGAAGAAGCCAGAGACAGACGACTGAGGAAGAAGCCAGAGACAGACGACTGAGGAAGAAGCCAGAGAAACAGACGACTGAGGAAGAAGCCAGAGAAACAGACGACTGAGGAAGAAGCCAGAGAAACAGATGACTGAGGAAGAAGCCAGGAAGAAGCCAGAGAAACAGATGACTGAGGAAGAAGCAAGAGAGAAAGACGACTGAGGAAGAAGCCAGAGAAACAGACGACTGAGGAAGAAGCCAGAGAAACAGATGACTGAGGAAGAAGCCAGAGAAACAGATGACTGAGGCAGAAGCCAGGAAGAAGCCAGAGAAACAGACGACTGAGGAAGAAGCCAGAGAAACAGACGACTGAGGAAGAAGCCAGAGAAACAGATGACTGAGGAAGAAGCCAGAGAAACAGACGACTGAGGAAGAAGCCAGAGAAACAGACGACTGAGGAAGAAGCCAGAGAGAAAGACGACTGAGGAAGAAGCCAGAGAAACAGACGACTGAGGAAGAAGCCAGAGAAACAGACGACTGAGGAAGAAGCCAGAGAAACAGACAACTGAGGAAGAAGCCAGAGACAGACGACTGAGGAAGAAGCCAGAGAAACAGACGACTGAGGAAGAAGCCAGAGACAGACGACTGAGGAAGAAGCCAGAGAAACAGACGACTGAGGAAGAAGCCAGAGAAACAGACGACTGAGGAAGAAGCCAGAGAAACAGATGACTGAGGAAGAAGCCAGGAAGAAGCCAGAGAAACAGACGACTGAGGAAGAAGCAAAAGAGAAAGACGACTGAGGAAGAAGCCAGAGAAACAGACGACTGAGGAAGAAGCCAGAGAAACAGACGACTGAGGAAGATGCCAGAGAAACAGATGACTGAGGCAGAAGCCAGGAAGAAGCCAGAGAAACAGACGACTGAGGAAGAAGCCAGAGAAACAGACGACTGAGGAAGAAGCCAGAGAAACAGATGACTGAGGAAGAAGCCAGAGAAACAGACGACTGAGGAAGAAGCCAGAGAAACAGACGACTGAGGAAGAAGCCAGAGAAACAGATGATTGAGGAAGAAGCCAGAGAAACAGACGACTGAGGAAGAAGCCAGAGAAACAGAAGACTGAGGAAGAAGCCAGAGAAACAGACGACTGAGGAAGAAGCCAGAGAAACAGACGACTGGGGAAGAAGCCAGAGAAACAGACGACTGGGGAAGAAGACAGATCATCAGGAAGGAAGGACAGAGAAGGAGGGAGGAACCATTCTTCATATGCAGTGTCATGGACTACATTTGTATTTCCTCATTCATCATGATTCATGTCCTCTTCTCCTTTTTATAATTTCCATCTCCTTGAAGAGACATCACAGATAGACAGAGACGTATTGACGGACTACCACCGTTTGGCATTGAAAGGTCCCACTTTAGACAAACAACAACTCGTAAAGGCTTTATATCTTCATAAGCATTCACAAATCATTTACAGTATATGCAAAGTCATACTATACATGAAGGGTGAGACAAAAGGTTCTCACTTACATCTGTTATTGTTTTGCCATATGTGGCATAGAGGGCTAACCCTTTAGCCATATGTTCAGTTCTCAGGCCAGTTCAGAGCAGTTTAGCCAGCAGCACACTCCACTGTTGATCGCTAATTGAAAACTGTTGGATTACGAACACTCAAGAGTGCCCTTTAGCTAGGTTGACCCCTCCGTTGTATACACAACGCCACACTGTCACACAACTGAGGAAGTTTCCTTTAATGAACTTTGTGGCGATCATTTCATTAGACTAATTAGCTCTGCTGTATGTGTCATTGTTTCACTGGTTCACCTCATTAGTAGTGACTGAATAAAATCTACATTTCATTGTTTCTTAATAAAATCCTCATTCAGGTGATTAAGACCCTTATGATCCTGGCATTCAGCTATTGTTTCACTAACAAGGTTAGTGATATCATAAACGGAGTAGGAGGAGCTAGGTCTGGCTAGCTGTGAGTGGGAGGGTCTTAGTGATGGGGTCTCGGGGGGATGGACCTTCAGACAGAAATAGGACACTTCTTTCTCTAACGAGAGTTTATCACTGTCCGTCCTTTAGGAGAGAAGAAAATGTGCTTGGGGAATGTGGTCCCTTTGATGATGTACTAGAAATGAAAGTCCACTTAGTGGGAGTCTAAAAAGGGTTTGTCATTTTCTAGCCCAAGGACTGTGTGGCTGGATGGCTGACTGACTGACTGGCTGGCTGCCTGACTGGCTGGGTGGATGACTGGTTGGCTGACTGGCTGGTTGACTGGCTGGCTGACTGGCTGATAGGGGACGCAAACCAGATATTTTCTGTCGCCCATAAGCTTCAATCCCTGTGCAATGAATTATGTCAGACCTAAATTATAACTATTAATAGTTATGAACCAAAATGCGAAAAACGTGCAGAGAATACGAAAATAAAGCAAGCAACATTGCACTGAACCCCTTTAGCCACGAAAAGGCATTTGACAAAAATTCCTTGTCCTTTTGATTTGGAAAAGTGAAATTTTATTGAACATGTTCATGTTATTCAATGGCCCTCACCTTCTCCACTCCAAATGCTAACTGTATTACCCCTTGGAATAACACCGTTGTAATCACAGTTTTTCTCCAACACATTATAGCTAGCCTAAATATGTCTGGCACCATTTTGCTACAGTACATGGTCTGAAATTGTAGTCATTTAGCTTGTGCCTTACAGAAATGAAATTCCCCTGACAGTTAGGAGAAATGTGTAAGCCCATTGAGGAGCATGCTGAGCTTGGCACCAGTCACTGCCTCTAGAATTATACAGTCTATGAACAGCACTTAGTTCACTTAGTGTTTTCCCTAGAGAACAGGTTGGCACACACACACACACACAACCACACACTCTGACACCTACCCACTGAACCAGAGGAGCCTTTAACCCTGACCTCTGTATTGACCCTTGACCCTGACCTCTGCTTCATGTGTGTTTCCTGTATAGAGGCTGGCCAGGGAGGCGGAGCAGCTGCAGACAGATTTTCCCTGGCTGGACAGTATCAAGGTAAAGTTAGAACCTCCCTCTCTCTCTTTCTCTCACCATTTCATCCATATTTCTACCCATCTCTCGCACTCTATCTGTCTCTTCATATTTACATTTATCCACCAAAGTAACACAACCTGTATTTTGTTGTCTTTTAAATGTCAATGCTATCACAATTACAGGCACATGTACACACTCACATGCACCACCCAGAGTGAAGATGTTTTATGTATGTTTGAGCATTTGATAATGTCCCACGGCCTATTTCTACATAATGGTGAATCTGTGTTGTGCGTGTAAGGCCAAAGCAGGTTGAACTTTGTACTTTCCAACACCTGACCTTTAAAACAGCAGAACACCACTCCCTGTTAATGTCTACATCTCAGTACTTTCAGTGTTACTTGGCTTGTGTTTTGTGTGTGTTTGATGCGTGTTTTTGGTGCGTTTGTGTGTGTATCTGTATGTGTCTGTTTGTGTGTGCTCCACTCATTCTCAGATTTACAAACACACAGATGCCCCGTATATATACACACACACACTCATTCTCACACCCATCACAAGATACAACAGCGGGGAGTGTTGTGTGTGTGTATCTTCTGTCTCCAGGGATACGAGCTAGCTGTCATGGTACACTTACCACAAATTGATTTTTAACCCCTCGCCTCCCAGGGGATATTTGAGAATAGGCTTTAACTGATTTTTAAAAAATTATTATGAGCCATACTTCCCAGCGAAGTCCATTTTTATTCATGGTCGCTTACACTGAAGCCAAAGTTTGGGGGTGGCAGTGCCTGCACCTCTCTCCACCCGCTGTTCCCACCGACCCAGGGTGGTTCTGTCTGTCAGTGCATCTGTCCCCTTCGCTCAGGGCCGGGCAGGACTGATGCCTTCATCTCTGTCTGCCTGTGGCCAGCTGGTCAGCTTTAATGTTGCTCAATCGGATGTGTACCCATGCAGGTAGTTGCATTTGGGTCACAGTGCCCTCACACAGCACACCTGTTCATAGGTAACTGCATCCAATATGGTTTCACCGTCTCTTCAAGTGGAAAAGCCAGCTCTCTCCCTTTCCCATTCACTTACTCTCTCTCTCTTTCTCTCTCTCTCCCATTATCTCTCTACCTCATCCCTCTGTCTCTCTCCTTCTGTCTGACCATCACCCCTTCCCCTCACTTCCTCTCTCTCTCTCTCCCATTATCTCTCTACCTCATCCCTCTGTCTCTCTCCTTCTGTCTGACCCTCACCCCTTCCCCTCTCCCTCTCTCTCTCTCTTTCTCTCTCCCATTATCTCTCTACCTCATCCCTCTGTCTCTCTCCTTCTGTCTGACCCTCACCCCTTCCCCTCTCCCTCTCTCTCTCTTTCTCTCTCTCTCCCATTATCTCTCTACCTCATCCCTCTGTCTCTCTCCTTCTGTCTGACCCTCACCCCTTCCCCTCACTTCCTCTCTCTCTTTCTCTCTCTCTCCCATTATCTCTCTACCTCATCCCTCTGTCTCTCTCCTTCTGTCTGACCCTCACCCCTTCCCCTCACTTCCTCTCTCTCTCTTTCTCTCTCTCTCCCATTATCTCTCTACCTCATCCCTCTGTCTCTCTCCTTCTGTCTGACCCTCACCCCTTCCCTTCTCCCTCTCTCTCTCTCTTTCTCTCTCCCATTATCTCTCTACCTCATCCCTCTGTCTCTCTCCTTCTGTCTGACCCTCACCCCTTCCCCTCTCCCTCTCTCTCTCTCTTTCTCTCTCCCATTATCTCTCTACCTCATCCCTCTGTCTCTCTCCTTCTGTCTGACCCTCACCCCTTCCCCTCCCTCCACCGTTTTTTCTTATCTGTCCATGTCTTTAATCAGCCATGAAAACAGTTAGAAAATATCATATTGTTGCAAATACTAATAATGTATTGGAGCTGATTTTAGACCAGGTAATTAATCTAGGCAGGGGCGACTGGGAAACCATTAAAACAAACTTGTTGCGAGGGGGAGAGGGAGAGGCAGATATGCTTTTAGATTTGGTGTGCTTTTTGAATTTCCTTTTGGGCGAACACTCGACTGAATGACACAGTAATTTGATTAGGGGGGCATGATCTTTTGGCATATTAGGAACAGCGCAGAGCATCTTAAACTAACCGGTGGAGCAAGCTGTCAGACTCCGAGAGAATGGTGTTTATGTAAGACAGACAGTAGAATTTGTGTTTGTCTATGTGTGTGTGTGTGTGTGTGTGTGTGTGTGTGTGTGTGTGTGTGTGTGTGTGTGTGTGTGTGTGTGTGTGTGTGTTTACACTCTGCTACCTACCTGATCTGGCCCATCTTCTATGTTCAATAACACCAGAGACATCATACGACTCAATGATATGGCTGTTCCCTCTTCCTCTGCACTGCTGCTGTTGCATCTGTTTCCGTAACGACAGACCACGCTTCTTTCTTCTTTCTATTGTAACTATGACGATGGTGCCTGGGTTGGTAATATGATCACCCCGATGGTCCAACATTTTGACCTTTGGACTGTTGGTGATCATAACACCTGTTGCGATGGTCGTTCAGGGTTTTAAATCCATTGGAATTAAATGGTGTGTGAAATAGACAAAGTGTTTGATTGCTCCTGATTTCTCAAGGTCATAGGTCATCCTATCTCAGCTCTGTCAGGGTCTCTTTCCAGACCATTAATTTGATTGTATTGTCTCTGGATGCATTCTCTTGGGTCTTTGCTTTTTAGTAGCAGGGCCCTAGGGCTAATGACTACAAGAACCAGCTCCTAAATCATTTCACATTACAGTCATATATACAGATGAAGTCGGAAGTTTACATACACCTTAGCCAAATACATTTAAACTCAGTTTTTCACAATTCCTGACATTTAATCCTAGTACAAATTCTCTGTCTTAGGTCAGTTACGATCACCACTTTATTTTAAGAATGTGAAATGTCAGAATAATTGTAGAGAGTGATTTATTTCAGCTTTTATTTATTTTATCACATTCCCAGTGGGTCAATTAGTATTTGGTAGCATTGCCTTTAAATTGTTTAACTTAGGTCAAATGTTTCGGGTAGCCTTCCACAAGCTTCCCATGATAAGTTTGGTGAATTTTGGCCCATTCCTCCAGACAGAGCTGGTGTAACTGAGTCAGGTTTGTAGGCCTCCTTCCTCCAGACAGAGCTGGTGTAACTGAGTCAGGTTTGTAGGCCTCCTTGCTCGCATGCTTTTTCAGTTCTGCCCACAAATCTTCTATAGGATTGAGGTCAGGGCTTTGTGATGGCCACTCCAATACCTTGACCTTGTTGTCCTTAAGCCATTTTGCCACAACTTTGGATGTATGCTACCAAGCTTTAACTTCCTGACTGATGTCTTGAGATGTTGCTTCACTATATCCACGTCATTTTCCTCCCTCGTGATGCCATCTATTTTGTGAAGTGCACCAGTCCCTCCTGCAGCAAAGCACCCCACAACATGATGCTGCCACCCCCGTGCTTCATGGTTGGGATGGTGTTCTTCGGCTTGCAAGCCTCCCCCTTTTTCCTCCGAACACAACAATGGTCATTATGGCCAAACAGTTCTATTTATGTTTCATCAGACCAGAGGACATTTCTCCAAAAAGTACAATCTTTGTTCCCATGTGCAGTTGCAAACCGTAGTCTGGATTTTTTATGGCAGTTTTGGAGCAGTGTCTTCTTCCTTGCTGAGTGGCCTTTCAGGTTATGTCGATATAGGACTCGTTTTACTGTGGATATCGATACTTTTGTACCTGTTTCCTCCAGCATCTTCACAGGGTCCTTTGCTGTTGTTCTGGGATTGATTTGCACTTTTGCCACCAAAGTACGTTCATCTCTAGGAGACAGAACGCGTCTCCTTCCTGAGCAGTATGACGGCTGCGTGGTCCCATGGTGTTTATAGTTGCGTACTATTGTTGTACAGATGAACGTGGGACCTTCAGGCATTTGGAAATTGCACCCAAGGATAAACCAGACTTGTGGTGGTCTACATTTCTTTTCTGAGGTCTTGGCTGATTTCTGTTGATTTTACCATGATGTCAAGCAAAGAGACACTGAGTTTGAAGGTAGTCCTTGAAATACATCCACAGGTACACTTCCAATTGACTCAAATTATGTTAATTAGCCTATCAGAAGCTTCTAGAGCCATAACATAATTATCTTGAATATTCTAAGCTGTTTAAAAGGCAACTTAGTGTATGTAAACTTCTGACACACTGGAATTGTGATACAGTGAATTATAAGTGAAAGAATCTGTCTGTAAACAATTGTTGGAAAGTTTACTTGTGTCATGCACAAAGTAGATGTCCTTGTTAGGGCTGTTTAACTTGGAACATACAAGACGAACTGGCACAGAGAGACAGGAAACACAGGGATAAATACACTGGTACAGAGAGACAGGAAACACAGGGATAAATACACTGGGGAAAACAAGAGACACCTGGAGGGGGTGGAGACAATAACAAGGACAGGTGAAACAGATCAGGGTGTGACAGCAATATTGTTGACCATTCATGCCATTGAATAACATCTAATATATTTTATAGTATTTTTACATCTGGAATATACAATGTTGCTATGACTACAAGGCGCTCTTTGTAGAATAACTCCAGTATCAAAACTGCTTGCCAGCTCCTAATATTATTATTTTAAATTATTATTTTTTTTTTACGACCAGATCAGCTTTAAAACTGTAACTCTGTTTATTATCTCTTTCATGAGATACAGGAAGGTGTTTACATCATCTCTTGTTTTGTTACTTTATTATTCTCTTTATTTCATATTCAATACCACTATCAGTGATGCAACGATGCAAGAAAGCACTTACTTGTCAATCACAGGCATAAAGTACAGTAGTTTACCTGTTAATACCACTATTAGTATCAAAAACCAGTGGAGTACTTAAGCAGCTGTACTGCATGATAATATCAATGAATCTACCAGGCCTGGTCCTAGACACATGACACGTGACATGATGATCTCTGGAGTGGGTTGTCGATCTGATGTGTAAGACAAAGGGACATGGTGGAAAGAGACTAGGGGAAAGAAGGAGAGAGGGGAGAGAGAAAGGGAAAGAAGACATCCACTTTCCATCAGAATGTGATGTGGCAGCTGCTATACGTTTGAAATGCATTAGCGCTAATAGCTGTGTCGTTAAGGGAAAGAGAGAGACTGATGAGTTACCATGGAGAAACGGGGAGAGGGGTGAGTTACTATGGAGAAACATGGGAGAGCAGTGAGTTACTATGGAGAAACATGGGAGAGGGTGAGGGATGAGAGTCTCAGTGAGAAAGGGAGAGAGAGAAGGTGAGGGTGTGTGGGAGCGAGGGAGGTTTGATAGAGAGAGAGAAAGGGAGAAGGAGATAGGCACAGAGAGAAGGAGCCATCTTCCAGGCTTCCATCACCCTCTAATAAATGAAGCCTTTCATCATGGACCATGAAAGTGTGTGTGTGTGTGTGTGTGTGTGTGTGTGTGTGTGTGTGTGTGTGTGTGTGTGTGTGTGTGTGTGTGTGTGTGTGGGCGCGGATTTTACTGAATAAAGAAACCCGTTTCTCAGTATTCGTAGCATACGCTTTTCTGATTGTATGTGATTGTTTTTGTTTTTGTTTTTTTATATCTCAAAGCTCCCACATTTGAGATAAACAAGATTTAAAAAAAAAATCCTTTCACTGATTAGGTGCACTTGTGACAGTGACATGATCCAGCCACATTAGTAGAGTTCCCTCAGTGAGCCTGACCCCTAGTGGCGGGGGTAAGAGTTGACACTCCGATTTGTTGCACTGACCATGCCAACCATCCTTATAATGCGTCTATTTGAGATAATTGGCCCTCCAGAGGAAATTATGGAAAATGATTGTGGCGGGCGAATGCCTCGATCAGCCCGATCGAGGCAGAGCGACCCGAGCGGCTCCCTTAACCAAAGAATACATTAGTTTTATGAGGGCCGTCTTCAAGGGACCACAATCAGGTGAAATAGACGGACACCAAAGAACGCCTCACTGGGATTCTGTTTCTTCTCTTATTTCACCCACATTTTTATTGTTCTTCTTTTCTGTCTTAGTTTTATTTTGTATATATATGTTCATCTATGGACCGATTGGGAGAGACAGGAATTCAACGGTCTGTACAATAAATGTTTTTTGTTTCATGTTTTAGTATTTGGTTCTTTCTGAAATAAGACCGTTTTCCTTAATCATATATGATGAGTGTAACTCACATCACCTTGAGGGTGTAAGATGGCGAACAGGTGGATCCTTACGTTTAGTAGGCCAGGGCAGGATACTAGTCTGCTACTAAATAAATACTCTCTATAATATTTGAATGTCTATTTCTATGGGTGAATGGGATGTTTTTCTCCTCAGTAATTCTAGCATCTTATATCACTTCCTCCTTTTGTATATCAAATCATCTACATTCCACCATTCCACCATTCCACCATTCCACCATTCCACCATTCCACCATTCCACCATTCTCAGTGACTGCAGAGGCTCTGTCTGAGTTGGGCCAGTTTGTCCTGTCTCAGCACATATGTGAGCCAGTACCCAACCCTTTAAAATTGGGTCTCCATAGCAGGAGCTACAGAGAGCAGGAGGAAGAGTAGGAGGGAGGAGGGGAGTGTGGCTATTGGAACACTTTTTAAATATACCGTATGTATTTTAAACACTGATAAGCATAAACACATTGCATAATCACAAATAAACTGCTTCTATTTTCTTTGTGAGCATCCACCCCTCGCCCTTCTCTTTCCTGTGGCCATGCTGAGACAGAGGCAGAGCGCTAGCAGGCTGCAGAGCGCGTAATGGAACTTATAAACAGCGTTCTGTTATCGCTGAATCCCGCGCCATGGAACAGTTTCCCATCTTTTCACCACTTGAGGGAAAGGAATGAAAGGAAGGGGGTAGGAGGACGGGAGAAAATCCATCACAATATACAATTTAGCGTTGCCGCCTCCGTATGAAGCGTATCTGATGGTCTGGATGCCTCAGCAGAGAGACATAGACTGGACCCAGTCTTGTTACTATACACAATACTGAGCTGTGTGTGTGTGTGTTTGCATGTGAGTGTGTGAGTGCAATTGCACATGTGTGAGAATACTCTAACCTTGACTACAAGCTTGTACTTTGCACTCATGTGAAACTCATTGATAATATGTACCAATTGGTCAAGCAACTGGAAGAATTGGATCATTGCTCATTTAGTAATATGGCACCCCATAGCCACTTCAAACATCAATCTGGATCGTCACCGGTCCAATTCTTCTCCACCTCTTCCTGACCACCCCAGGCCACCCCTTTTTTCTCCTCCTCCTCCTGTTGATCACCCCAGCCCACCTTTCTCTCCTCTCTTCCACCCCTACCTAACCCCCCCCTCCTCCTGACCATCTCGCCCCACCCCTCCCCTTCCCTCCACCCTCCATGTCTTTACCTCCTGATCACCCCAGCCCACCCCTCTCCTCCACCCTCTATGTCTTTACCTCCTGATCACCCCAGCCCACCCCTCTCCTCCACCCTCTATGTTTTTACCTCCTGATCACCCCAGCCCACCCCTCTCCTCCACCCTCCATGTCTTTACCTCCTGATCACCCCAGCCCACCCCTCTCCTCCACCCTCTATGTCTTTACCTCCTGATCACCCCAGCCCACCCCTCTCCTCCACCCTCCATGTCTTTACCTCCTGATCACCTCAGCCCACCCCACTCCTCCCCTCCACCCTCCATGTCTTTACCTCCTGATCACCTCAGCCCACCCCTCTCCTCCCCTCCACCCTCCATGTCTTTACCTCCTGATCACCCCAGCACACCCCACTCCTCCCCTCCATCCTCCATGTCTTTACCTCCTGATCACCACACCCCACCCCTCCCCTCCACCCTCCATCTCTTTACCTCCTGATCACCACACCCCACCCCTCCCCTCCATCCTCCATGTCTTTACGATCCTGATCACCACAGCCCAACCCTCTCCTTCCCTCCACCCTCCATGTCTCCCCATCCTAATCACCCTAGCCCACCCCTCTCTTCTCTCCTCCACCCCTCCTCCTTATCCAACTCCCGCTGGCCACCTCAGCCCACCCCTCTCTCCTCCACTCCCCGTCCCTGCCTCCCTCCCTCGCTCACATCTGCTTTCTCTTCTGCTGCCTGCTTTTTTCTCTCGCTGGTTGCCTTGGTTACCCCACAGTTTGGTCATTTCAGCTTCTTGATTGCAGGCCCGGCTGTAATTTGCGTAAGTATCTCTCTTCAAGGTAGAAATGCTATTTTCTCCATTCTCTTTATTTATTTGTCTCTCTCTCCCTCTCATTCGCCTTCACTCTCTCCCTGACTCCTTCAGTGCTCCCATGTAATGTTGTTCTGCTGCTCTGAGAGTGAGAGAGAGAGGGCACAAGTGGTCTCAGACATGCTGTTTCACACTCAACTAAGAGGGCATGAAAGAACTCTTGTTTGGTGAGCCACGGTGCTGTGGAGCGCTGCGTTAGCTGGGGGGAGGGAGAGAGAGAGAGAGAGAGAGAGAGAGAGAGAGAGAGAGAGAGAGAGAGAGAGAGAGAGAGAGAGAGAGAGAGAGAGAGAGAGAGAGAGAGAGAGAGAGAGAGAGAGAGAGAGAGAGAGAGAGAGAGAGAGAGAGAGAGAGAGAGAGAGAGAGAGAGAGAGAGAGAGAGAGAGAGAGAGAGAGAGAGAGAGAGAGAGAGAGAGAGAGAGAGAGAGAGAGAGAGAGAGAGAGAGAGAGAGAGAGAGAGAGAGTCCCCTGTGCCGTGTCTAAACCCAGCCTATCGATCCCCAGGCCCCACCGGGAATGGCAAATCAATAGCCAAAGAAATCCAGCAGGCCACGCTCCGAAGCTCTATTCCCCCATCTCAACACATGCCCAACACCCATGAAATGTTATTTCAGAGAGAGAACCTGCTCCCCCTGGCCACCTGGTTAGAGAAGCGGTCTATATGAGAACTCTGAACTAGAGAGGTCACCATCATAGAGGACTGGGTTTGGCCTTTTTTATTAAATAATTGGGTCCATCTGTAACGATTGTCTTCCTCTTCTGATGAGGAATGAGATGGATCGGACCAATGTGCAGCGTGGTAAGTGTTCATGTTATGTTTATTAGAACAGAAACACTAAACAAAACGAAAAATGAAACAGTCCTGTAAGGTGCAGCAACACAAAACAGAAAACAACTACCCACAACCCATATTGGGAAAACAGGCTGCCTAAGTATGGTTCTCAATCAGAGACAATAATTGCCAGCTGCCTCTGATTGGGAACCATACCAGGCCAAACACATAGAAATAGAAAACATAGAATGCCCACCCCAACTCCCTGACCAAACTAAAATAGAGACATAAAAAAGGAACACCATCGTGTTTGGTGACACCATCATAGTTTGGGTCCTTATATTGTATATTTGGTCTAATGCCTAGGTATCACCTCTGTGATGTTTACTGTACTAAATTATTATTATTATTATTATATTTATTAAACAGTATGTAAGACCTCCCTACTGGAACCAGTAGATTGCTGAATGACATTGTTTGATGATGGCATGGTTCCCTTCCCTTAGGGCTAACTGTTCATAGCATGTTCATTTCCTATCTCCATTTATAAAGTTGTGGGTGAGAGGTGTTTAAAGGTATGGATAAAGGTTTTGGTTTCAGTGGTTAAAGGTATGGATAAAGGTTTGGGTTTCAGTGGTTAAAGGTATGGATAAAGGTTTGGGTTTCAGTGGTTAAAGTTATGGATAAAGGTTTGGGTTTCAGTGGTTAAAGTTATGGATAAAGGTTTGGGTTTCAGTGGTTAAAGGTATGGATAAAGGTTTGGGTTTCAGTGGTTAAAGGTATGGATAAAGGTTTGGGTTTCAGTGTGTGCTTTCTTTGGTGCAACCTGTCCTTGGTCGACGCGGACGTAGATGTCGAGGAAGTTTACTGTCTGATTTGAATGTTTGAAGCATTGTGAAGCATCGTAGGGGACAGCAAGGCGTCTAATGGAAATGATTACATGGTCGACAATAACAGGTTTGTCTCTGCCACCGCTGATGGTTGAGTGGCCACTCTCAGTCAACCTCTGAAGAGGGGGTGGCAGCACACTGGCCCTCAAGCCTTCAATCTGTATCCGGTTGTCCTGAAGAATAAGTAACCGTGAAGCTGTTTTCAGGATAAGTGGTGTTCTACTGTTAAACAGAGGTTCAATATGAAGATGCCAGGTGATTGGCTAGGGCAGATCCAAATGCACTGTAAGGTGACTTGTGATTGGTCACTGCTGCCTGGTGAGATTGCGGACTGTACGGTGCCAGGATCCACCATGTCACGCTGATAGATGGAGGATTGGATTGCCTCCTAGGTTACTAGAACCCCACCTGATCCCTGTGTTAATATTGTTACGGTCTGTTTATCTTATTTGTCTTTATTTGTTGTTAGAGCGTCTCCTTCCTGCCTCTCCTGTGCTGATCAGATTGGGGCTTGTTTGGGAGGCGTTGTGTGCATGTGTCATGTTGGATAGGCCCTTTATCTGGCAGTGTGTCCATGCTGTGTGGCGATGCTATCGGGGCTAAACCCAGCTCCTCAATGGAGCCATGTCAGCCAACAATGGGGATCTGCATTACCCAGAGCGCAGTGGTACAAAGCGTCCTCTCCTTATCGCAGGATTGGAATATTCAAAGACTGATTTAACTGCTTTTTACTGAAGGGATCTGACAGCCACTGAAAGAGAGGGAGGGAGGGAGGGAGGGAGGGAGGGAGGGAGGGAGGGAGGGAGGGAGGGAGGGAGGGAGGGAGGGAGGGAGGGAGGGAGGGAGGGAGGGAGGGAGGGAGGGAGGGAGGGCATAAAAGGTTGCTTAAAGGAAATAAGTGTATTAAGGCTAGCATTAAAAGAAGGGCAGTCTGCACTATTGAGCATGGATTAAGACATAGGCCATTGTAACATAAAAGAGGTTATGGAATGCACAGCATATTCATTCGATTTTTTTCAACCACTATGGTTTTAGGTCACATAATGGAAAAACAAAATGGTCTCTCTTTTTCTGTTCTTTTCTCTTTTCCCTTTGTGTTTTTCCTCACCTTGTTCCTGTATCTGTACGACTGCAGACCATCTTTCACTCAGGGCTTTTGAAGTTATTGTGCAGTTAGAGAAGTCCTACCTTTATGTGCGGTGAGACAAAGGACATTGATGTGGTGCGCATGGAGAATGCAACATTTTCACAGTGTATTTGAGCTGTAAACTTAGGGCAGATTTGTTTATTGGCATACAAATGAACATCTACATGAAGCTATGTGTGGACACCATGGTCGCAGAAGCTCCCTAATAGCTTAAAAGCCCAAAGACATCCAGCATGCCAATGAGAGAGCCGCGCCCTAGGCCTCCCCCTTCCTCTCTTCATCATACACAGCTTTATCTGAGGAGTCAAACACACAGCTCCTCTCTCTCTCGCTGGTCCTTCTCTCTCGCTCATTTATTTCAATTCAAAAGGCTTTATTGGCATGGGAAACAGCTTTCTCTCTCTGTCTCTCTCCCTGACTTGATCTCTCCCTCTCTCACTATTTCTCGCTCACTCCACCTATTTTGCTCTCTATCTCCCTTTTTCTCTCTCTCTCTCTCGCTCTCTCTTTCGCTCTTTCTTTCTCTCTCGTTCTCTCTCTCTCTCACCCTTGTCTCTGCTTTTCCATATTTAGCTTTTGCCTCTTTTTTTAAACTGTGCTTTTTCCATTTAATGATATATATATATTTTTATTTTTATTGACAGTATAAAGAGGCATCCTCCCTGTGATTATGACAGGTTGCTTCAATAGACTCATTTCTCCCCAGAGGAGCCTAACTTGAAAACCACCCTGCATTTATACTAGCCTAATAAGAATATATTTTAAGGTGACAGGGTTTGTGTGGCTATTTCAAGTGGGCAGTGCACTAAATTCCGGTCTATTCTATTTTTTGCAATTTGCACATTACTCGACTTGTCCAGGCAGTCAGATGTTTTTTTGTGTCGGTGAATCCTCACTATAGCCAGACTACAGTGCCTTGCGAAAGTATTCGGCCCCCTTGAACTTTGCGACCTTTTGCCACATTTCAGGCTTCAAACATAAAGATATAAAACTGTATTTGTTTGTGAAGAATCAACAACAAGTGGGACACAATCATGAAGTGGAACGACATTTATTGGATATTTCAAACTTTTTTAACAAATCAAAAACTGAAAAATTGGGCATGCAAAATTATTCAGGCCCCTTAAGTTAATACTTTGTAGCGCCACCTTTGCTGCGATTACAGCTGTAAGTCGCTTGGGGTATGTCTCTATCAGTTTTGCACATCGAGAGACTGACATTTTTTCCCATTCCTCCTTGCAAAACAGCTCGAGCTCAGTGAGGTTGGATGGAGAGCATTTGTGAACAGCAGTTTTCAGTTCTTTCCACAGATTCTCGATTGGATTCAGGTCTGGACTTTGACTTGGCCATTCTAACACCTGGATATGTTTATTTTTGAACCATTCCATTGTAGATTTTGCTTTATGTTTTGGATCATTGTCTTGTTGGAAGACAAATCTCCGTCCCAGTCTCAGGTCTTTTGCAGACTCCATCAGGTTTTCTTCCAGAATGGTCCTGTATTTGGCTCCATCCATCTTCCCATCAATTAACCATCTTCCCTGTCCCTGCTGAAGAAAAGCAGGCCCAAACCATGATGCTGCCACCACCATGTTTGACAGTGGGGATGGGTGTTCAGGGTGATGAGCTGTGTTGCTTTTACGCCAAACATAACGTTTTGCATTGTTGCCAAAAAGTTCAATTTTGGTTTCATCTGACCAGAGCACCTTCTTCCATATGTTTGGTGTGTCTCCCAGGTGGCTTGTGGCAAACTTTAAACAACACTTTTTATGGATATCTTTAAGAAATGGCTTTCTTCTTGCCACTCTTCCATAAAGGCCAGATTTGTGCAATATACGACTGATTGTTGTCTCCCACCTCAGCTGTAGATCTCTGCAGTTCATCCAGAGTGATCATGGGCCTCTTGGCTGCATCTCTGATCAGTCTTCTCCTTGTATGAGCTGAAAGTTTAGAGGGACGGCCAGGTCTTGGTAGATTTGCAGTGGTCTGATACTCCTTCCATTTCAATATTATCGCTTGCACAGTGCTCCTTGGGATGTTTAAAGCTTGGGAAATATTTGTGTATCCAAATCCGGCTTTAAACTTCTTCACAACAGTATCTCGGACCTACCTGGTGTGTTCCTTGTTCTTCATGATGCTCTCTGCGCTTTTAACGGACCTCTGAGACTATCACAGTGCAGGTGCATTTATACGGAGACTTGATTACACACAGGTGGATTGTATTTATCATCATTAGTCATTTAGGTCAACATTGGATCATCAGAGATCCTCACTGAACTTCTGGAGAGAGTTTGCTGCACTGAAAGTAAAGGGGCTGAATAATTTTGCACGCCCAATTTTTCAGTTTTTGATTTGTTAAAAAAGTTTGAAATATCCAATAAATGTCGTTCCACTTCATGATTTTGTCCCACTTGTTGTTGATTCTTCACAAAAAAATACAGTTTTATATCTTTATGTTTGAAGCCTGAAATGTGGCAAAAGGTCGCAAAGTTCAAGGGGGCCGAATACTTTCGCAAGACACTGTATGTTCACTGAGTTTAGTCTACATCCTCAACAAGACCCAAATAGTCTGTCATTACGAAAGTCTGACCATCTGTATTAGAGATGGGGGGGGGGGGCTTTAATGACGGGCGGGGGTAAAGCTTTAATGACGGGCGGGGGTAAAGCTTTAATGACGGGCGGAGGTAAAGCTTTAATGACGGGCGGAGGTAAAGCTTTAATGACGGGCGGAGGTAAAGCTTTAATGACGGGCGGAGGTAAAGCTTTAATGACGGGCGGGGGTAAAGCTTTAATGACGGGCGGAGGTAAAGCTTTAATGACGGGCGGAGGTAAAGCTTGAATGACGGGCGGAGGTAAAGCTTGAATGACGGGCGGAGGTAAAGCTTGAATGACGGGCGGAGGTAAAGCTTGAATGACGGGCGGAGGTAAAGCTTTAATGACGGGCGAGGGTAAAGCTTTAATGACGGGCGAGGGTAAAGCTTTAATGACGGGCGGAGGTAAAGCTTTAATGACGGGCGGAGGTAAAGCTTTAATGACGGGCGGAGGTAAAGCTTTAATGACGGGCGGAGGTAAAGCTTTAATGACGGGCGGAGGTAAAGCTTATTCAGACCCCTTGACTTTTTCCACCTTTTGTTACGTTAAAGCCTTATTCTAAAATTGATTAAATAGTTTTTTCCTTCGTCAATCTACACACAATACCCCGTAATGACAAAGCAAAAACAGGTTGTTAGAAAAAAAAATTGACAGTATTCAGACCCTTTACTTAATAATTTGTTGAAGTCTTGAGTCTTCTTGGGTATGATGCTACAAGCTTGGCATACCTGTATTTGGGTTTCTCCCATTCTGGGGGGCGCATTGCTGCACGGCTATTTTCAGGTCTCTCCAGAGATGTTAGATCGGGTTTAATTCCAGGCTCTGACTGGGCCACTCAAGGACATTTAGAGACTTGTCCCGAAGCCACTCCTGCATTGTCTTGGCTGTGTGCTTGGGGTTGTTGTTCTGTTGGAAGGCGAACCTTCGCCCCAGTCTGAGGTCCTGAGCGCTCTGGAGCATGTTTTCATCAGGGATCTCTCTGTACTTTGCTCCATTCATCTTTCCCACAATCCTGACTAGTCTCCCAGTCCCTGCCGCTGAAAAACCTCCCCACAGCAAGGCCCTTCTCCCCGATTGTTCAGTTTGGCTGGGCGGCAAGCTCTAGAAAGAGTATTGGTAATTCCAAACTTCTTCCATTTAAGAATGATGGAAGCCACTTGGGGACCTTCAATGCTGCAGACATGTTTTGGTACCCTGTCCCCAGATCTGTCCTGTCTCGGAGCTCTATGGACAATTCCTTTGACCTCATGGCTTGGTTTTTGCTCTGACATTATATAGACCGGTGTGTGCCTTTCCAAATCATGTCCAATCAATTTAATTGACCAAAGGTGGACTCCAATCAAGTTGTAGAAACATCTCAAGGATGATCAATGGAAACAGGATACACCTGAGCTCAATTTTGAGTCTCATAGCAAAGGGTCTGAATAATGGAAGGCCTCTTCCAAGGCCTCTTCCAAGGAAGGCCTTTTGTTCAAATGAAATGTTTTTATGAAATGAACAAATTCATTTTCATGTTTTTTTGTGGTGTCTTTCCCATATTGCACCTCCAGTGTTCTAGACTCCTTGATGAAATTGCATGTCAGTCATTACATGCGTCAATTGATAAAATGTGTGTACTTCTCATTACAACATTTCACACTACCTTCTACTAGAAGGATTGGACATTTCCTGAATGTTTGTCTGTTATAACTGCCTAGTGTTTCTAAGGGTGTTGGACCTGTCAAATAGACATTGGGTAGGGGGAGAGAGACGTTGAGAGACAAGGAGAGCGATTGGAGTGGAGGCAGGAAGGACAGAACAGCAGAGTGAGTCAGGTTTTACACCTTCCTAAAAGGTAGGCGTTACAGAAGCACATCTATTCTGCTGCCCAATCACATTGTATTTTTGTTCTGGAAGGTCCTACCCTGACTAGTCAGCAGAGTGTGTGTGTGTGTGTGTGTGTGTGTGTGTGTGCGTATATATATATGCACTAATGAAGAGCAGCAAATGAAATCCTTTATTGTGTCTGATATAATGTCAGGTTCCATTAGGGATCTGCTGCTAGGGATGATTGCTGGAGTACCATGGCCTGGAGAGCATCCGCAGTTTCTGTTTGATTGTGACTTGTTTGTTTGTGTGTGTGTGTGCACATGTAATTACAAAGTCATTAGCAGGTGTCCAGAAGATATATGGATATGACTGTAATCTCTCCTCACATGATGGAGAGCTTGTCTGAGATTTAAATGTCAAACTGTCTCAACTTGTCTTGTGAGAGCACACAGCATGCCCACCAAGAGGTAAGGTACACCCTGACACATGCACGCTAAACCCTTCCTCCCTGACAGAAGCCAATATGTGTAGTGTGCAGGTCTATACAGTATTCCACCAAATGGGCTGGTTCATATTTAGCCCAGTTGGCCTGTCTAACTTGGTTTTATTTGCACAAAATGATCATTATCGGGCTAATACTGGTTGCCTCAAGTAAACAAATGTTGTCGCATGGAGTCCTCAAGGAACGAAATGGGCCGGTGTGTTAGAAATGTTTATTTTTGTATATTTTTATTTCACCTTTATTTAACCAGGTTGGCTAGTTGAGAACAAGTTCTCATTTACAACTGCGACCTGGCCAAGATAAAGCAAAGCAGTGCGACACAAACAACAACACAAGGTTACACATGGAATAAACAAACATACAGTCAATAACACAATATAAAAAAGGTCTATGCACAGTGTGTGCAACTCAGGTAAGATAAGGGAGGTAAAAAAAAAATGAGCCATAGTGGCGAAATAATTACAATTTAGCAATTAAACACTGGAGTGATGGATGTGCAGAAGATTAATGTGCAAGTAGAAATACTGGGGTGCAAAGGAGAAGAAGAAAAAACAGTATGGGGATGAGGTAGTTGGATGGGCTGTTTACAGATAGGTTATGTACAGGTGTAGTGATCTGTGAGCTGCTCTGAGACCTGGTGCTTAAAGTTAGTGAGGGAGATATGAATCTCCAGCTTCAGTGATTTTTGCAATTCGTTACAGTCATTGGCAGCAGAGAACTGGAAGGAAAGCAGGATTTTTCTTTGGGGGTGACCAGTGAAAAATACCTGCTGGAGCGCATGCTATGGGTGGGTGCTGCTATGGTGACCAGTGAGCTGAGATAAGGCGGGGCTTTACCTAGCAAAGACTTATAGATGACCTGGAGCCAGTGGGTTTGGCGACGAATATGAACCGAGGGACAGCCAACGAGAGCATACAGGTCGCAGTGGTGGGTAGGATATGGGGCACTGTGATAGACTGCATCCAATTTGCTGAGTAGTGTCGGAGGCTATTTTGTAAATGACATCGCCAAAGTCAGAGATCGGCAGGATGGTCAGTTTTACGAGGGTATGTTTGGCTGCATCAGTGAAGGATGCTTTGTTGCGAAATAGGAAGCCGATTCTAGATTTAATTTTGGATTGGAGATGCTTAATGTGAGTCTGGAAGGAGAGTTTACAGTCTAACCAGACACCTAGGTATTTGTAGTTGTCCACATATTCTAAATCAGAACCGTCCAGAGTAGTGATGCTGGACTGGCGGGCAAGTGGGGCAGCGATCGGTTGAAGAGCATGCATTTAGTTTTACTTGCATTTAAGAACAGTTGGAGGCCACGGAAGGAGAGTTGTATGGCATTGAAGCTCGTCTGGAGGTTAGTTAACACAGTGTCCAAAGAAGGGCCAGAAATATATAGAATGGTGTTGTCTGCGTAGAAGTGGATCAGAGAGTCACCAGGGACAACCAGGGATGTTAGGGATGATTTCTGGTCCCAGTCCAGCCCTGTATTCCAGCTACTGTACCTGCATTTACCATATGAATCTACAGTGTCTGTGTCTACATAGGGCTGCGCACAATTGGCCCACCGCTGTCCGGGTTTGGCCGGGGTAGGCCGTCATTGTAAATAAGAATTTGTTCTTAAAATCTGTCTAGGACACACGTTCCGCGAATGGAACCCCCCCGCCTGAAAAAGCAGCGCGGGAAATTCAAAAATATTTTTTTGAAATATTTAACTTTCTCACATTAACAAGTCCAATACAGCAAATGAAAGATAAACATCTTGTTAATCTACCCATTGTGTCCGATTTTTTTAAATGTTTTACAGCAAAAACACAATATATATTTATGTTAGATCACCACCAAATCCCCAAAAACACACAGCCATTTTTCCCATCCAAAGATAGTCACAAAAGCAGAATTAGAGATAAAATGAATCACTAACCTTTGATAATCTTCATCAGATGACACTCATATGACATCATGTTACACAATACATTTATGTTTTGTTTGATAATATGCATATTTATATCCACAAATCTCGGTTTACATTGGCTCCATGTTCAGAAATGCCTCTAAAATATCCGGAGTAATTACAGAGAGCTACGCCAGATAACAGAAATACTCATCATAAACTTTGACGAAAGATACATGTTTTACATATAACTAAAGATACATTGGATCTTAATGCAACCGCTGTGTCATACCATGCAATAATCTAAAACTGTGCTAAGATGTAACAATATTTCTCCGACATGTTGGAGTCAACAGAAATACGAAATTACATCATAAATATTACTTTACCTTTGATGATCTTTCATCAGAATGCAGTGCAAGGAGTCCTAGTTCCACAATAAATTGTTGTTTTGTTCCATAAGGTCCATTACTAGTGTCCAATTAGCTGCTTTTGCTAGCACGGTTAGTTCACATGTCCAAAAGTTGGCGCTGGTCCAGGTGAACTCGGACGAAAACTTTAAAAAGTTATATTCCAGGTCGAATAAACTGGTCAAACTAAGTAGAGAATCAATCTTCAGGATGTTATTTTCATATATATCCAATAACGCATATATATCCAATAACGCTGGAGTGCTGCACCCACTCCTCCACCGCAGGAGCCTCGGTCTCACTCTGATACCACGGTGCCAGGACCGGCTGGTAGCCCAACATGCATTGAAATGGTGACATGTTTGCGGAGGAGTGAGTTCTGGGCCAACTCCGCCCATGGGGACGTACCTTGACCACTCCCCTGGCCGGTCCTGGTAATACGACCGCAGAAACCTACCCACCTCCTGGTTCACTCTCTCCACCTGCCCATTAATCTCGGGGTGATAACCAGAGGTCAAGCTGACGAGACCCCCAGACGCTCGGGATGTAGACTGGGGACCCTGATCAGAGACGATGTCCTCCGGCACCCCGTAGTGCCAGAAGATGTGGGTAAATCAAATCAGCTGATATCTCAAAGTGCTGTACAGAAACCTAGCCTAAAACCCCAAACAGCAAGCAATGCAGGTGTAGAAGCACGGTGGCTAGGAAAAACTCCCTGGAAAGACCAAAAAAGAAGAAACCTAGAGAGGAACCAGGCTATGTGGGGTGGCCAGTCCTCTTCTGGCTGTGCCGGGTGGAGATTATAACAGAACATGGCCAAGATGTTCAAATGTTCATAAATGACCAGCATGGTCAAATAATAATAAGGCAGAACAGTTGAAACTGGAGCAGCAGCACAGTCAGGTGGAAGTTGAAACTGGAGCAGCAGCATGGCCAGGTGGACTGGGGACAGCAAGGAGTCATCATGTCAGGTAGTCCTGGGGCATGGTCCTAAATAGAGCCTCCGCAGTCTGTAGGGCCGTAGGGAGACCGGGCAACGGGAGGAGACGGCAGGACTTAGAAAACCGACCATGGTGTTCCCCTGAGATGGGGGAAGATCAGTAAGGAAGTCCACCGACAGGTGAGACCACGGCCGTTGTGGTGCCTAGGAGCCTTACTCTTGGCGCACATCGAACAGGAAGAGACATAGAACCTCACGTCCCTAGCCAAGGTGGGCCACCAGTACTTCCCCCTAAGACTACGCACTGTCCTCGCCACACCAGGATGACCTGAAGTGTGTGTGCCCACCGAATCAGTTGATCACGGACACCAAGCGGCACGTACTTGCAACCTGTAGGACATTGTGGAGGCGCAGGTTCCACCCGTAAAGCCCGCTCAATGTCCGCGTCCACCTCCCATACCACCGGTGCCACCAGCCTAGAAGCTGGAAGGATGGGAGTAGGATCGATGGGCCGATCCTCCGTGTCATAAAGACGGGACAGCACGTCGGCCTTCGTGTTCAGGGAACCTGGTCTTTTACGAGATGGTAAACCTAAATCGGGTGAACACAGCCCACCTTGCCTGACGCGGATTCAGCCTCCTAGCTGCCCGGATATACTCCAGATTCCGGTGGTCAGTCCAGATGAGGAAAGGGTGCTTAGCCCCCTCAAGCCAGTGTCTCCACACCTTCAGGGCCTTTACCACAGCTAACAACTCACGGTCCCCCACATCATAGTTACGCTCCGCCACACCGAGCTTCCTCGAAAAGAAAGCACAGGGACGGAGCTTCGGTGGCGTGCCCGAGCGCTGTGATAGCACGGCACCCACCCCAGCCTCGGACGCGTCC
Organism: Oncorhynchus kisutch; assembly: GCF_002021735.2. Lineage (NCBI taxonomy): Eukaryota > Metazoa > Chordata > Actinopteri > Salmoniformes > Salmonidae > Oncorhynchus > Oncorhynchus kisutch. Next base: position 16,025,382 of record NC_034174.2, on the reverse strand, counting down.
ACCTCCACTATGAACGCTAAAGTGGAGTCTGGGTGCGCCAACACGGGCGCATCAGTGAACAGCGCCTTCAACCGATAGGAGGCTCTGTCAGCCTCTGCCGACCACCGTAAACACACCAGCCCCCCCTTCAGCAGTGAGGTAATGGGGGCCGCTGCCTGGCCAAAACCCCGGATAAACCTCTGGTAGTAATTGGCACCTCCTTCACCATGGTTGGAGTCGGCCAATTACGTACGGCCTTAACGTGGTCACACTCCCATCACCACCCCCGAGGTGGAAATGCGATAACCCAGGAAGGAGACGGTTCATTTGGGGAATACACAATTCTCAGCCTTGACGTATAGGTCATGCTCCAGCAGTCTACCAAGCACCTTGTACACCAGAGTAGACCAATTATGATTTTTCAACGCATATACCGATGCCGGTTATTGGAGGACCAAAAAAGCTGATACCGATTAAATCAGACGATTTTTTAAAATGTATTTGTAATAATGACAATTACAACAATACTGAATGAACACTTATTTTAACTTAATATAATACATCAATAAAAATCTATTTAGCCTCAAGTGAATAATGAAACATGTTCAATTTGGTTTAAATAATGCAAAAGCAAAGTGTTGGAGAAGAAAGTAGAAGTGCAATATGTGCTATGTAAGAAAGCTAACGTTTCAGGTCCTTGCTCAGAACATGAGAACATTTGAAAGCTGGTGGTTCCTTTTAACATGAGTCTTCAATATTCCCAGGTAAGAAGTTTTAGGTTGTAGTTATTATAGGAATTATAGGGCTATGTCCCTCTATACCATTTGTATTTCATTAACCTTTGACTATTGGATGTTCTTATAGGTACTTTAGTATTGCCAGTGTAACAGTATAGCTTCCGTCCCTCTCCTCGCTCCTCCCTGGGCTCGAACCAGCAACACAACGACAACAGCCACCATCGAAGCAGCGTTACCCATGCAGAACAGGGGGAACAACTACTAGAAGGCTCAGAGCAAGTGACGTTTGAAACGCTATTAGCGCGCGTTAACCTCTAGCGTCGAGCAATCCCGTATCCGGGAGTGTAATTATAGCCTCAAGCTCATTACCATAACGCAACGTTAACTATTCATGAAAATCGCAAATGAAAGAAATATATTCACTCACAAGCTTAGCCTTTTGTTAACAACACTGTCATCTCAGATTTTCAAAATATGCTTTTCAACCATAGCTACACAAGCATTTGTGTAAGAGTATTGATAGCTAGCATAGCATTAAGCCTAGCATTCAGCAGGCAACATTTTCACAAAAACAAGAAAAGCATTCAAATAAAATCATTTACCTTTGAAGATCTTCGGATGTTTTCAATGAGGAGACTCAGATAGCAAATGTTCATTTTTTCAAAAAATATTATTTGTGTAGGAGAAATCGCTCCGTTCTGTTAATCACGTTTGGCTAAGAAAAGAATCCGAAAATGCAGTCTCTACAACGCCAAACTTTTTACCAAATGAACTCCATAATATCGACAGAAACATGGCAAACGTTGTTTAGAATCAATCCTCAAGGTGTTTTTCACATATCTATTCGATGATAAATCATTTGTGGCAGCTGTGTTTCTCCTCGAAGCAAACGAAAAATACACGCAGCTGGAGATTACGCAATAATTGCAACGGAGGACACCAAGCGGCCACCTGGTAGATGTAGTCTCTTCAGGTCAATCTTCCAATGATTTGCCTACAAATACGTCACAATGCTGTCGACACCTTGGGGAAACGACAGAAAGTCTAAGCTCATTCGTGACCCATACACAGCCATATAAGGAGATATTGGAACACAGCGCATTCAAAATCTGGGGCACTTCCTGTATGAAATGTCATCTTGGTTTCGCCTGTAGCATTAGTTCTGTGGCACTCACAGACAATATCTTTGCAGTTTTGGAAACGTCAGAGTGTTTTCTTTCCAAAGCTGTCAATTATATGCATAGTCGAGCATCTTTTTCGTGACAAAATATCTTGTTTAAAACAGGAAAGTTTTTTTATCCATAAATTAAAAGAGCGCCCCCTATATCCAAGAAGTTAACTAGCTAGCCATTTCACTTTGGTTACACCAGCCTCATCTCGGGAATTGATAGGCTTGAAGTCATAAACAGCGCAATGCACAATGAAGAGCTGCTGGCAAAACGCACAAAAGTGCTGTTTGAATGAATGTTTACGCACCTGCTTCTGCCTACCACCGCTCAGTCAGATACTTGTATGCTTGTATGCTCAGTCAGATAATATGCAACGCAGGACACGCTAGAGAATATCTAGTCATATCATCAACCATGTGTAGTTAACTAATGATTATGATTGATTGTTTTTTATAAGAGAAGTTTAATGCTAGCTAGCAACTTACCTTGGCTTACTGCATTTGCGTAACAGGCAGTCTCCTTGTGGAGTGCAACGAGAGAGAGGCAGGTCGTTATTGCGTTGGACTAGTTAACTGTAAGGTTGCAAGTTTGGATCCCCGATCTGACAAGGTGAAAATCTGTCTTTCTGCCCCTGAACAAGGCAGTTAACCCACCGTTCCTAGGCCGTCATTGAAAGTAATAATGTGTTCTTAACTGACTTGCCTAGTTAAATAAAGGTATACATATATATATATTTATTTTTAATCGGCGCCCAAAAATACCGATTTCCAATTGTTATGAAAACGTTGAAATTGGCCCTAATTTATCGGCCATTCCGATTAATCGGTCGACCTCTACACCAGAGACACATGTGCAGCGCGTGTGGCGGAATAGATCAGGATATCATCGATATATACAACCACGCCCTGCCCGTGCAGGTCCCTGAGAATCTCGTCTACAAAGGAAAACAAAACACTCTCCGTGAAATGATTCCAGGAGGGAGGTAGCGGGTAACTAAACCCCACTGTGACGAAATTGAGACCGCTATAATCAATGCACGGACGCAGACCTCCCTCCTTTTTCTTCACAAAAAATATACTTGAGGAGACGGGTGAAATGGAGAGCCGAATATACCCCTGTCCCAGAGATTCCGTGACGTATGTCTCCGTAGCCAACGTCTCCTCCTGTGACAATGGGTACACGTGACCCTGGGAAGCGCAGCGTTTACCTGGAGGTTCATCGCACAATCCCCCTGTCGATGAGGTGGTAATTTAGTCGCCCTCTTCTTACAGAAGGCGATAGCCAAATCAGCATACTCAGAGGGAATGCGCACATTGGAAACCTGGTGGCACCGACATGGCACCGATGGAAACTCCCATACACCTACCTGAACACTCCTCTGACCACCCCTGGAGAACCCCCTGTCTCCACGAAATCCTGGGATTGTGACTGGCCTGCCAGGGAACCCCCAGCACCCCTGGAAACGCAGGTGAATCGATAAGGAAGAGACTAATCCGCTCCCTATGATCCCCCTGCGTTACCATGTCCAGTGGAACCGTGGCCTGACCCTAATGGTCAGCTATCTAAGGAGTGCACGGGGAAGGGGGGGGGGGGATCTATCGGCACCAGCGGAATTCCCAGCTCACGGGCGAGTCTGCGATCCAGAAAGTTCCCAGCTGCGCCTGAATCGACTAGCGCCTTATGCTGAGAAGAGGGAGAAAATTCAAGGAAGAAAATCATTATAAACATGTGACCAACAGGGGGCTCTGGGTGAGTTTGATGCGGACTCACCTGGGGTGACCAAGAAGTGTTCTATCTGCCCTCTCGACTCCCAGACAGGCTCCTCCAGTACCAGTCGGCCGTGTGTCCTCTCCGACCACAGCTGGTGCAGGAGGAGTCTCCTCCTCCGGTACCCCTCGAAGCGGCTCCCCCCTAACTCCATAGGAATGGGAGCGGGAGGGATAGGAGGTGGAACTGGCAGGACCCTTTCTGAACGCTGTCGTACCACCCGGCCCCAGCGGCCAAGCTCCGGAACTCCATCGCGCGCTCCTCATCTCCTGCCTAAGGTGGAATAGTCGCTCACCCGCCGATCGGCCCTCTGGAGGGTGGTCTCTGGATAGTCCCCCCTCTCCAAGTCTGGGCCATTCCAGACAGCGTTGGCCCACTCCAGAGCTCGACCCGTTAAGCAGGAGACGAGGACGCTCACACTCTCCTCCCCCGAGGGTGTCGGCCTCACGGTAGCCAGGTACAGCTCAAGCTCCATCGTACTCCCTCGGGGGCGCAAGATGAAGTGCGCTGGAGCCGGACGCCACCGGAGGAGTAGGTTGACTCGGAGGAGCCGGAGGTGAAATGGGGAGACCCTTCCTCTCCCATCGGTCCATTCTCTCCATCATCTGGTCCATTGCAGACCCAATCCAATGGAGGATGGTGGTATGGTGGAGGACGCGTTCCTCCATTGATGGAAGGGGGATGGGTGGCAGCTGCTCCTGCTGACTCCATTCTCTCTGTCATCTGGTCCATCGCAGACCCAATCCAATGGAGGATGGTGGTATGGTGGAGGACGCGTTCCTCCATTGATGGAAGGGGGGTGGCTGCTGCTCCTGCTGACTCCATTCTCTCCATCATCTGGTCCATCGCTGACCCAATCCAATGGAGGATGGTGGTATGGTGGAGGACGCGTTCCTCCATTGATGGAAGGGGGGTGGCCGCTGCTCCTGCTGACTCCATTCTCTCCATCATCTGGTCCATCGCTGACCCAATCCAATGGAGGATGGTGGTATGATGGAGGACGCGCTCCTCCATTGATGGAAGGGGGGTGGCCGCTGCTCCTGCTGACTCCATTCTTGTGGTGTGGGCTTCTGTAACGCTCTTGGGCGTAGTGGGTGCGGAGTCAGGCGCAGGAGGCAGAAGGTACAGAAATAGTGCTTTATTTACGCACAGGACAATCGTACGGGCCAAGCTACTGGGTGCACATACACGATCGCCCGAAACCAGGACTTAACAAGTCCGGAGGAAAACCCAAAAGTGAGACGCACTACCACACAATAACACAGTTCGAAAAACAAGCCTGCACAAAGAGCAGGCGGGCCTACCGGCTTAAATAACCCAACTAAAAATCCTAAACAAGAGACAGGTGTAACTAATAAGACAAAACCAACAGACAAGGAAAAGGGATCGGTGGCAGCTAGTAGACCGGTGACGACGACCGCCGAGCCACCCGAACAGGAAGAGGAGCCACCTTCAGTAGGAGTCGTGACACAATGCTTTGTTTTGTTGTTTCTACTTGTCATATGATCATTTGAAAAACAATCTTCCATATACAATTACAATTATTAATTTGAGCCAGTTTGCTACAGTAGGAAACAAGAAATATTAATTATTATGTGGATTACAATTAATGGACATTTTTTTAAGGGTTGATACATTTTTCATTAGGGCAAATCGAGTCTGAAATTACACAAAGTGGAAATGACAAACTTTAGAAGCCTTTAGAAGATTGAATTGCTCAGCAACAAAAGAGTGATTAAATTAAGACCCTAAAATCTGTAGATATATAATTATTTAATAGTCATTCATTAGAGTAATTGATAGTGGGTGACAAATAGATAAGAAAAAGGATAGAGAGCCAGTCAGAGTGACACAGTTCAGACAGGAAGCAGCAACAGAAACCAAAAGACAGATAGACAGACATGGTGAGAAAACACAAAAAAGTCACACTATAATCTAGAGCAGAGGGGACTGTTTCTATAGCAACAGTGGGCACCTAACCTGCAGCTGCACTGTATTCACTCAATCTGAAATTGGGTGTGAATGCTGCCTGGTATTGAGGGGAGAGAGATGGGGAAGAGAGAATGCTGCCTGGTATTGAGGGGAGAGAGATGGGGAAGAGAGAATGCTGCCTGGTATTGAGGGGAGAGAGATGGGGAAGAGAGAATGCTGCCTGGTATTGAGGGGAGAGAGATGGGGAAGAGAGAATGCTGCCTGGTATTGAGGGGAGAGAGATGGGGAAGAGAGAATGCTGCCTGGTATTGAGGGGAGAGAGATGGGGAAGAGAGAATGCTGCCTGGTATTGAGGGGAAGAGAGAATGCTGCCTGGTATTGAGGGGAGAGATGGGGAAGGAGAATGCTGCCTGGTATTGAGGGGAGAGAGATGGGGAAGGGAGAAGGCTGCCTGGTATTGAGGGGAGAGATGGGGAAGGAGAATGCTGCCTGGTATTGAGGGGAGAGAGATGGGGAAGAGAGAATGCTGCCTGGTATTGAGGGGAGAGAGATGGGGAAGGGAGAAGGCTGCCTGGTATTGAGGGAGAGAGATGGGGAAGGGAGAAGGCTGCCTGGTATTGAGGGAGAGAGATGGGGAAGGAGAATGCTGCCTGGTATTGAGGAAGAGAGATGGGGAAGGGCGAAAAGGCAGGGAGAGCGGAGAGGAGGAGGAGAGGTTGGGGAGAGGGAGCAGACAACTGAGATAAGGGTAAAGAGACTGAGGAGTGGGGAAGAGATGCTGTGAGAGCGTGATGCATTGCTGGCGTGCCATTCTATGAGTGTGTGCCGTGTGCTTGTGCTTGTGTGTGTGTGTGTGTGTGCCGTGTGCTCTTGCTTGTGTGTGTGTGTGTGTATGTTTAGCTGGTAGTTGTGATGAGAGATGGTAGTGTGCTTTATTAGATGTGTTTAACCTAGGCCCTGGGCCCTAAGAGACCAAGGACCAGCCAGCCTAGGGGGATCTGAGGGACCACAGATAGGGTGCCTCGCCATGTAGCCTCTGTTTGTGTGTGTGCCCTTACATAAAAACATTACATGTGAAAAGAACACTTGAAAAAACACAATTTCCGGACACGTGTGAACAAATCATGTGAAATTTAACACGAAAAATACACTACCGTTCAAAAGTTTGGGGTCACTTAGAAATGTCCTTGTTTTTGAAAGGAACGCCATTTGTCCATTGAAATAACAGGCCAGCATCCCGGAGTCGCCTCTTCACTGTTGACGTTGAGACTGGTGTTTTGCGGGTACTGTTTAATGAAGCTGCCAGTTCTTAAACTGGACACTCTAATGTACTTGTCCTCTTGCTCAGTTGTGCACCGGGGCCTCCCACTCCTCTTTCTATTCTGGTTAGAGACAGTTTGCGCTGTTCTATGAAGGGAGTAGTACACAGCGTTGTACGAGATCTTCAGTTTCCTGGCAATTTCTTACATGGAATAGCCTTCATTTGTCAGAACAAGAATAGATCGACGAGTTTCAGAAGGAAGTTATTTGTTTTCGGCCATTATGAGCCTGTAATCGAACCCACAAATGCTGTTGCTCCAGATACTCAACTAGTCTAAAGAAGGCCAGTTTTATTGCTTCTTTAAATCAGGATAACAGTTTTCAGCTGTGCTAATATAATTGCAAAAGGGTTTTCTAATGATCAATTAGCCTTTTAAAATGATAAACTTGGATTAGCTAACGCAACATGTCTTTGGACACAGGGGTGATGGTTGCTAATAATGGGCCTCTGTACGCCAATATAGATATTCCATTAAAAATCTGCCATTTCCAGCTACAATAGTAATTTACAACATTAACAATGTCTACACTGTATTTCTGATCAATTTGATGTTATTTTAATGGACAAAAAATGAAGGAAATTTCAAAGTAATCCCAAACTTTTGAACGGTAGTATATACATGAGTTAGACACGTGCCGCATTTAAAATACATTTTCACATGTGAACAAATCGCATGTGAAAAATGTCACCTGGGAAAAACAGACACGTGCATCAGACGTGGTTTTCGGACACGTGTGAAGTCACATGTGAAACTGCAAATTTGACATGTTTCTTTTTCCATACCCACCACCCTTATGTACCGTCTATAAGTGTCTTCCTGTTTACATCCCTCAACTACCCTTCCCCCCCCTTTCCACATCTTCTCTCCTTGTCCCACTGTCTATCCAGATCATGCATGGCTGCTGTGTAGAGAGAGGAGGCAGAGTGTTCTGGTACTGGAGGATAACGAGCATCGGTCTGAAGGGAGAGGACTCTGCTTCTCTGCTTCCCCGTCCGGAGGCCCCCCTAGGCAAGGCCCTGCCTCATGTTAAGTGTCAATAGGAGTTTGGGTCAGGCTGCGTCTGTCCGTCTGTCTGTGTGGGTTGTTTGGGGCTGAGCTGAGCCGTGGTTAGCTGATGACTGACTCCCTGATTAGTGCTGGAGGCCAGCCCGGGTCCTGGTCACGGACACATTGACACTGGACTGTCTCAGGGAGAGATAGAGACAGTGAGAGAGAGACAGTTAGAGAGAGAAACAGTGAGAGAGAGAGAGAGAGAGAGAGAGAGAGACAGTGTGAGAGAGAGAGAGAGAGAGAGACAGTGTGAGAGAGAGAGAGAGAGAGAGAGCGAGAGAGCGAGAGACAGTGTGAGAGAGAGAGAGACAGTGTGAGAGAGAGAGAGAGAGAGAGAGAGAGAGAGACAGTGTGAGAGAGAGAGAGAGAGAGAGAGAGACAGTGTGAGAGAGAGAGAGAGAGAGAGAGAGAGAGACAGTGTGAGAGAGAGAGAGAGAGAGTGAGAGACAGTGTGAGAGAGAGAGAGAGAGAGAGAGAGTGAGAGACAGTGTGAGAGAGAGAGAGAGAGAGTGAGAGACAGTGTGAGAGAGAGAGAGAGAGAGTGAGTGAGACAGTGTGAGAGAGAGAGAGAGAGAGACAGTGAGACAGTGTGAGAGAGAGAGACAGTGAGACAGTGTGAGAGAGAGAGAGAGAGAGACAGTGAGACAGTGTGAGAGAGAGAGAGAGAGAGACAGTGAGACAGTGTGAGAGAGAGAGAGAGAGAGAGAGAGAGAGAGAGAGAGAGGTGTGTGTGTGTGTGTGTGTGTGTGTGTGTGTGTGAAGGGCTCCCTCAGCCTCTCCTCTCCTCTGCTGTCAGAGAATGAGCAGAGCTCCTCCACAGCGGGAGAAGCAGTCACTCCAGTGCCCTTGAGAGCGTGTCCTCATCCAGGCTCCCTCCCAATGATATTGAGGCGGGCCCAGACTTATGCCGCACCGTGCCGCACGCAGCCCTGGCGAGGAGGTGGGGGTCGGAGGGAGGGGGCAAGCTCTGGGCTGGGGAGCGTGGGGGTTGTGGGCTTTGTAGGCGTACAGGGAACGCTGCAATGAACTTGGCTTCTGTCCTGTTCTCTGTCTTTTCTTTCTCCTCTGAGATGAGAGGCGCTATTTACCATGAACTCAACAGACAATAAGCAGTGGATGAGAGCTCTAGGGAGCAATGCTAGCTCATTCCACTCTATATACTCATCCTAAATCCAGCTAACAACCACTGCACCATAGTAAATCATGCCATACATACAGCATAGCACTATATTTCCTATTATAATAAATACCACGTTACAACACTACTAGATTGCATCCTGTACTGCATTAGAACACAGCACGTCTCAGAAACACATTCCACAAAGTTCCATTCCACAAACTTTCATCACACTACCTCCCCAGTGTTCTGTGATGCTGATTATATTCTCATGCTGTCTAGTGTGTCTGAATATAACCTTGATATCTTCATACAGCTACACCAGCAGAAGAGCCTAATGGATATAGTCACTGCTATATCTTCTCTCATCACCTGTCTTTTCACCTTTCTTTTCCGCGCAGGAGAGCGACATGGAGTACTATGATTCGAAAGCGGAATCAGACTATGTGAGTACAGTGGTGTGTGTCCTCCCAGTCCTGCCCATCCTGCTCCCCTGTACGTCTTGTTGTCCCACTGGTCACAGGCCTCCAGGCTGTCTGTGTGTGTTAGTACGCTGCCGACACTGTGGCTATGAGTGTGTGTGACAGGCCTGGGGCCAGCACCATGCATGTGACCAAGCTCCCACTAACTGTCCTCCCAAGAGATTCAATCAACCATGATGTACCTACCTACCTAACCCCAAACCCTGAAGTACTTACCTACCTAACCCCAAACCCTGAATGACTTACCTACACTCTTAGAAAAAAGGGTTCCCAAAAGGTTCTTCGGCTGTCCCCATAGGATAACTCTTTTTGGTTCCAAATATAACCCTTTTTGGTTCCAGGGTTTCGTGTAGAACCATCTGGGGAAAGTGTTCTATGTGGAACAAAAAAAGTGTTCTTCAAAGTGTTCTCCTATGGGGACAGCCAAATAACCCTTAAAGGTTCTCGATAGCACCTTTTTTTCTAAGAGTGTACCTAACCCCAAACCCTGAAGTAACTACCTACCTAACCCCAAACCCTGAAGGACCTACATACCTACCTACCTAACCACAAACATTGAAGGACCTACATACCTATCCCCAAACCCTGAAAGACCTACCCAACCCCAAACCCTGAAGGACCTTCCTAAACCCAAACCCTGAAGAACCTAACTACCTACCTACCTAACCCCAAACCCTGAAGGACCTAACTGCCTACCTACCTAGCTACCTAACCCTGAAGGACCTAACTGCCTACCTACCTAGCTACCTAACCCTGAAGGACCTACCTACCTAACCCCAAATCCTGAAGGACTTACCTACCTAACCCCAAACCCTGAAGGACTTACCTACCTAACCCCAAACCCTGAAGGACTTACCTACCTAACCCCAAACCCTGAAGGACTTACCTACCTAACCCCAAACCCTGAAGGACTTACCTACCTAACCCCAAACCCAGAAGACATACCTACCTAACCACAAACCCTGAAGGATTTACCTACCTAACCCCAAACCCTGAAGGATTTACCTACCTAACCCCAAACCCTGAAGGATTTACCTACCTAACCCCAAACCCTGAAGAACCTACCTACCTAACCACAAACCCTGAAGACATACCTACCTAACCACAAACCCTGAAGACATACCTACCTAACCACAAACCCTGAAGACATACCTACCTAACCATAAACCCTGAAGGACCTACCTACCTAACCGCAAACCCTGAAGTACTTACCTACCTAACCCCAAACCCTGAAGGACCTACCTAACCCCAACTGCACATAACCCCCACCTGTCAAACCTTAAAGTACCCTCACCCCAACTGTCGAGTACCTAATATCAAATCTAATTTCAAATCAAATTTATTTATATAGCCCTTCGTACATCAGCTGATATCTCAAAGTGCTGTACAGAAACCCAGCCTAAAACCCCAAACAGCAAGCAATGCAGGTGTAGAAGCACGGTGGCTAGGAAAAACTCCCTAGAAAGGCCAATACCTAGGAAGAAACCTAGAGAGGAACCAGGCTATGTGGGGTGGCCAGTCCTCTTCTGGCTGTGCCGGGTGGAGATTATAACAGAACATGGCCAAGATGTTCAAATGTTCATAAATGACCAGCATGGTCGAATAATAATAAGGCAGAACAGTTGAAACTAGAGCAGCAGCACAGTCAGGTGGAAGTTGAAACTGGAGCAGCAGCATGGCCAGGTGGACTGGGGACAGCAAGGAGTCATCATGTCAGGTAGTCCTGGGGCATGGTCCTAGGGCTCAGGTCCTCCGAGAGAGAGAAAGAAAGAGAGAAGGAGAGAATTAGAGAACGCACACTTAGATTCACACAGGACACCGAATAGGACAGGAGAAGTACTCAAGATATAACAAACTGACCCCAGCCCCCCGACACATAAACTACTGCAGCATAAATACTGGAGGCTGAGACAGGAGGGGTCAGGAGACACTGTGGCCCCATCCGAGGACACCCCCGGACAGGGCCAAACAGGAAGGATATAACCCCACCCACTTTGCCAAAGCACAGCCCCCACACCACTAGAGGGATATCTTCAACCACCAACTTACCTCAATTTCTTAACCCTATGAAGCCCTCGTGAACTTGCCGAACTAACTATCTAAAACTGAAGTACCTAACCCTACCAATCTACTGAGTATTTTAAACCCTAAAACTGAAGTACCTAACCCTACCAATCTACTGAGTATTTTAAACCCTACAACTGAAGTACCTAACCCTACCAATCTACTGAGTATTTTAAACCCTACAACTGAAGTACCTAACCCTACCAATCTACTGAGTATTTTAAACCCTAAAACTGAAGTACCTAACCCTACCAATCTACTGAGTATTTTAAACCCTAAAACTGAAGTACCTAACCCTACCAATCTACTGAGTATTTTAAACCCTACAACTGAAGTACCTAACCCTACCAATCTACTGAGTATTTTAAACCCTAAAACTGAAGTACCTAACCCTACCAATCTACTGAGTATTTTAAACCCTAAAACTGAAGTACCTAACCCTACCAATCTACTGAGTATTTTAAACCCTAAAGGTCTTCTGTGCATGTGACAGCGACTGCAGCTCCTACTTTCCTCCCAGGATAGGAAAAACCCTGGAGTACATACAACTGTGGACGTCAGCAGCACTCTCTGTGGGTTTTACCTCAACCAATGCCCCAATAAATAACCAAGGAACACCCAAACACAAGACAGGATAGTAGGCCTAGACTATACCAAACATACAGTTGAAGTCGGAAGTTTACATACACTTACGTTGGAGTCATTAAAACAAATTTTTCAACAACTCCAAAGAAATTATTGTTAACAAACTATAGTTTTGACAAGTCGGTTAGAACATCTACTTTGTGCATGACACAAGTAATTTTTCCAGCAATTGTTTACAGACAGATTATTTCACTTATATTTCACTGTATTACAATTCCAGTGGGTCAGACATTTACATACATTAAGTTGACTGTGCCTTTAAACATCTTGGAAAATTCCAGAAAAGGATGTCATGGCTTTAGAAGCTTCTGATGGGCTAATTGACATAATTTCAGTTAATTGGAGGTGTACATGTGGATGTATTTCAAGGACTACCTTCAAACTCAGTGTCTCTTGACTTGACATCATGGTAAAATCAACAGAAATCAGCCAAGACCCCAGAAAAAAAATTGTAGACCTGGTTCATCCTTGGGAGCAATTTGGGAGCAATTTCCTTGGGGAATTTCCAAACACCTGAAGGTACCACGTTCATCTGTACAAATAGTACGCAAGTATAAACACCATGGGACCACGCAGCCGTCATACCGCTCAGGAAGGAGACGCGTTCTGTCTTCCTAAAGATGATGATACTTTGGCGCAAAAAGTGAAAATCAATCCCAGAACAACAGCAAAGGACCTTGTGAAGATGCTGGAGGAAACATATACTAAAGTATCTATATCCACAGTAAAACGAGTCCTATATCAACAGCAAGGAAGAAGCCACTGCTCCAAAACCGCCATAAAAAAAGGAGGCTTGCAAGCTGAAGAACACCATCCCAACCGTGAAGCATGGGGGTGGCAGCATCATGTTGTGGGGGTGCTTCGCTGCAGGAGGGACCGGTGCACTTCACAAAATAGATGGCATCATGAGGGGGGATATTATGTGGATATATTGAAGCAACATCTCAATCTCATCAGGAAGTTAAAGCTTGGTCGCAAATGGGTCTTCCAAATGGACAATGACCTCAAGACATCTGTCAGGAAGTTAAAGCTTGGTAGCATACTTCCAAAGTTGTGGCAAAATGGCTTAAGGACAATAAGGTCAAGGTATTGGAGTGGCCATCACAAAGCCCTGACCTCAATCCCATAGAAGATTTGTGGGCAGAACTGAAAAAGTGTGTGAGAGCAAGGAGGCCTACAAACCAGACTCAGTTACACCAGCTCTGTCAGGAGGAATAGGCCAACATTCACCCAACTTATTGTGGGAAGCTTATGGAAGGCTACCCAAAACATTTGACCCAAGTTAAACTATTTAAAATAAATGCTACCAAATACTAATTGAGTGTATGTAAACTTCTGACCCACTGGGAATGTGATGAAAGAAATAAAAGCCTAAATAAATCATTTTCTCTACTATTATTCTGACATTTCACATTCTTAAAATGAAGTGGTGATCCTAACTGACCTAAGACAGGGAATTTTTACTAGGATTAAATGTCAGGAGTTGTGAAAAACTGAGTTTAAATGTATTTGGCTAAGGTACATGTAAACTTGCGACTTCAACTGTACATGGCTGTATAGTAACTATCGAGACTTCATGTAACGTCGCTATTATTATGAGTCATCTATAGATCCACCTGCTGAGGCCACAATCCTCTGTAGAAGGCATTTTATTTTTATTTAGCTAGGCAAGTCAGTTAAGAGCAAATTCTTATTTACAATGACGGTCTACCCTGGCCAAACCCCGGCCAATTGTGTGCCACCCTATGGGACTCCCAATCACGGCCGGTTGTGATACAGCCTGGAATCAGACCAGGGTCTATAGTGACGCCTCTCGGGAGCCCTATGCAGGGTGTCCTGACAATGCCTTAGTCTGTCACTGGTCTGGGAACAGTTATTAGTCCTTCCAGAAGATGTAAAGGTCACAGTGACTCACCACTCCTCTTTGTGCTACCAAGCCACCTGATTAATAGGCTACCAGTATCAAATGCATGAATTCCCTACATTGTCCGAGCACAAAAGGAAGGAAGGAATGAATAAGGAGGGAGAGACAGAGGAGAGAGAGAGTGATAGAGAGAGATGAAGGAGAGAGAGAAAGATGAAGGAGACAGAGAGAGACGGAGGAGAGTAATGGTGGGACAGAGAGAGAAAAAAGAAAAAGATGGAGATAGAGAAATATGTGGACGGACAGAGAGAAGAGCTAGCTATGTTATAAATCACGGTGTGATTTTCATGGTGTGCGGAGGCAGCCCTCCTGTGATTAATGACACAGCACTTTAAGGCCTGTCAACACGTCTAATTGGAGGACATCGGTCATCATTAAAATGGTACTGCTGAGGCCAAGCCCCTGACAAAACCCATGGCGCACCACAGCATACCGCTAAAGGTCACCCCACCTCCATTGTGTCCAGAACCAAGTGACTGGTTATGAAGAGGTAAGTGAGGGAGCTTTTGGAGGAGTGTTTAGTTTCTCCAGCATCCTCTATCCTTTGCCCTCTCCCACTGCTTCCTACTTCTTTTCCACCCTACTATTCCTTCACCTCCATCACCACCCTGTGTCATGTCACTGGTCCACAGTGTTTACTCTCTCCAACTGACCCTTACTCCTGTACCCTCCCTCTAACTTAACCTCTGTCCTGTCTTCTCCGTCCCTCCTCTCCCCATGTCTGTTCATTCAATCATCCCTTTCTCTCCCGGGTTGTAGTGCGTCCCTCCACCCCTCCAGTATAAACACTCCATAATTAGAATGTTCGCCAGATGTTCTGGACTCCATATCGCTCACAGCTTTGAATTGATGGCCTTTGTGGCACCCGTATCCCACAGTACCCTTGGGAACGTAAGTGAGTACCACCACAGTTCTGCCTGCCCAAAAGGTGACACTGTCTGTGTCCTCCATCTCCGGTTCTCTGTGTCCAGGCGTAAAAACAGCATATAGCGGCTATTCATTTTTTAAAGGAATATTCCACAGTAGTATGTGTGGAGGAAGCATTGGATGGGATTGCTTAGTAGTGGGATGAATAACACCTCATGTTAAAACTATCTTGAGGTCTAGCCTACTAGTCTTGCCCTTATCCTTACCAAACTCTAGCTGCTTATAGGCAAGGTGAACGAGGACAATTGTATGGTTAAACAGTACAAATACGACCTGCGCAGATTGATCAAGATGATGAGACACACACGTATAGGGACAAAGTGAAGGAGCAATTCAGCTGGTCAGGCACGAGGCGTATGTGTCAGGGGCTTCTAACGATCACAGATTACAAAAAGAAAGCCAGTCACGTTGCGAACACCAACGCCGCGCTACCGGACAAGCTAAACACCTTTTTCTCACGCTTCAAGCATTACGTCTCTGTGCTGCAGAGGTGAACCCCTGACGATAACAAGGGCCACATGCTTACAGTCTCCACGGAGGACATATGTAAGTCATTCAAACGTGTTAACCCTCGCAAGGCTGCCGGCCCAGACGGCTTCTCTAGCCATGCCCTCAGAGCATGTGTGTGCAGACCAGTGTTTTCTGACATTTTCTCTCTAGCTCAGGCAGTTGTTCCCTCCTGCTTCAAGATATCCACTATCATCCCCGTGCCCAATAAAGGGAAAGTAACTGAACTGCATGATTACCAACACCTAGCACTCACTTCCGTCATCATGAAGTGCTTTGAGAGGCTAGTCAAAGTCTATATCACCTCCTACCTCCCCGACACACTCGACCCTCTCCAATTCGCTTACCGCCCCAGACAGATCCAAGGACAATGCAATTGCCATTGCACTGCACACTGCCCTCACCCACCTGAACGAAAGGAATGCATTTGTGAGGATGCTGTTCACTGACTACAGCTCGGCCTTCAATACCATAGTGTCGTCTTAGGTCACCACAAAGCTCACCACAAAGCTCACGGCCCTGGGACTGAACTCATCCTTTCACCACCCCCAGGTGGTGAAAGTAGGCAACGTCATCTCCTCCACACTGATCTTCAACAAGTCCCCTCTGTAAACCCACGACTGCATGGCCTCACACAGTTCCAACTTCATCATCAAGTTTGCTGAGACACCACAGTAGTAGGTAGACCTGATTACCAACTACGACGAGACGGCCTACAAAGAGGAGGTAGGCACTCTGACGGCGGGGTGCCAGGTAAATAACCTCTCCCTCAGCATCAGCAAAACAAAGGAGCTGATTGTGGAATTCAGGAGGAGCCAGGTTGGGCACTCCCCCATCCTCATCAACGGAGCCGCAGTGGAGAAAATTCCAAAAAATCTCTGAGAAGCTGGAATGGTCAAACCACACGGACTCCATGGTGTAGAAGGCATGACAGAGACTCTTCAACCTCGACTCTTCAACACCAGTTGTTTCCCCCCCCCCCCCCACACCTTTATTTAACCAGGAAGGCTAGTTGAGAACAAGTTCTCATTTACAATTGCGACTTGGCCAAGATAAAGCAAAGCAGTTCGACACATAAAACAACACAGAGTTACACATGGAGTAAAACAAACATACAGGTAATAATACAGTAGAAACAAGTCTACATACGATGTGAGCAATTGAGGTGAGATAAGTGAGGTAAAGGCAAAAAAAGGCCATTGTGGTAAAGTAAATACAATATAGCAAGTAAAACACTGGAATGGTAGATTTGCAGTGGAAGAATGTGCAAAGTAGAAATAAAAATAATGGGGTGCAAAGGAGCAAAATAAATAAATAAAGTAAAAAAATACAGTAGGGAAAGAAGTAGTTGTTTGGGCTAAATTATAGATGGGCTATGTACAGGTGCAGTAATCTGTGAGCTGCTCTGACAGCTGGTGCTTAAAGCTAGTGAGGGAGATACAGTGGGGAGAACAAGTATTTGATACACTGACAATTTTGCAGGTTTCCCTACATACAAAGCATGTAGAGGTCTGTAAATTCTATCAAAGGTACACTTCAACTGTGAGAGACGGAATATAAAACAAAAATCCAGAAAATCACATTGTATGATTTTTAAGTAATTAATTTGCATTTTATTGCATGACATAAGTATTTGATACATCAGAAAAGCAGAACTTAATATTTGGTACAGAAACCTTTGTTTGCAATTACAGAGATCATGCGTTTCCTGTAGTTCTTGACCAGGTTTGCACACACTGCAGCAGTGATTTTGGCCCACTCCTCCATACAGACCTTCTCCAGATCCTTCAGGTTTCGGGGCTGTCGCTGGCCAATACGGACTTTCAGCTCCCTCCAAAGATTTTCAATTGGGTTCGGGGCTGGAGACTGGCTAGGCCACTCCACGACCTTGAGGTGCTTCTTACGGAGCCACTCCTTAGTTGCCCTGGCTGTGTGTTTCAGGTCGTTGTCATGCTGGAAGACCCAGCCACCACCTACATTCAATGCTCTTGCTGAGGGAAGGAGGTTGTTGGCCAAGATCTTGCGATACATAGCCCCATCCATCCTCCCCTCAATATGGTGTAGTCATCCTGTCCCCTTTGCAGAAAAGCATCCCCAAAGAATGATGTTGCCACCTCCATGCTTCAAGGTTGGGATGGTGTTCTTGGGGTTGTACTCATCCTTCTTCTTCCTCCAAACACGGCGAGTGGAGTTTAGACCAAAAAGCTCTATTTTTGTCTCATCAGACCACATGACCTTCTCCCATTCCTCCTCTGGATCATCCAGATGGTCATTGGCAAACATCAGACGGGCCTGGACATGCGCTGGCTTGAGCAGGGGGACCTTGCGTGCGCTGCAGGATTTTAATCCATGACGGCGTAGTGTGTTACTAATGGTTTTCTTTGAGACTGTGGTCCCAGCTCTCTTCGGGTCATTGACCAGGTCCTGCTGTGTAGTTCTGGGCTGATCCCTCACCTTCCTCATGATCATTGATGCCCCACGAGGTGAGATCTTGCATGGAGCCCCAGACCGAGGGTGATTGACCGTCATCTTGAACTTCTTCCATTTTCTAATAACTGCGCCAACAGTTGTTGCCTTCTCACCAAGCTGCTTGCATATTGTCCTGTAGCCCATCCCAGCCTTGTGCAGGTCTACAATTTTATCCCTGATGTCCTTACACAGCTCTCTGGGAATTGGCCATCGTGGAGAGGTTGGAGTCTGTTTGATTGAATGTGTGGACAGGTGTCTTTTATACAGGTAACGAGTTCAAACAGGTGCAGTTAATACAGGCAATGAGTGGAGAACAGGAGGGCTTCTTAAAGAAAAACTAACAGGTCTGTGAGAGCCGGAATTGTGATCAAATACTTATGTCATGCAATAAAATGCTAATTAATAACTTAAAAATCATACAATGTGATTTTCTGGATTTTTGTTTTAGATTCCGTCTCTCACAGTTGAAGTGTCCCTATGATAAAATTAAAGACCTCTACATGCTTTATAAGTAGGAAAAGCTGCACAAATCGGCAGTGTATCAAATACTAGTTCTCCCCACTGTAAGTGTTTCCAGTTTCAGAGATTTTTGTAGTTCATTCCAGTCATTGGCAGCAGAGAACTGAAAGGAGAGGCGGCCAAAGAAAGCATTGGTTTTGGGGGTGACCAGAGAGATATACCTGCTGGAGCGCGTGCTACAGGTGGGTGATGCTATGGTGACCAGCGAACTGAGATAAGGGGGGACTTTACCTAGCAGGGTCTTGTAGATGACCTGGAGCCAGTGGGTTTGGCGACGAGTATGAAGCGAGGGCCAGCCAACGAGAGCGTACAGGTACAATGGTGGGTAGTATATGGGGCTTTGGTGACAAAACGGATGACACTGTCATAGACTGCATCCAATTTGTTGAGTAGGGTATTGGAGGCTATTTTGTAAATGACATCGCCGAAGTCGAGGATTGGTAGGATGGTCAGTTTTACAAGGGTATGTTTGGCAGCATGAGTGAAGGATGCTTTGTTGCGAAATAGGAAATATAAATAGTTGACACAGGAAGGCTAAGAAGATCATCAGGGACCTCAGCCACCCAAGCTACGCCCTGTTCCATCACTCAGACTGGCCAATCGATTCAACCCCCAGACCATCAGGATGCTGAATAGCCACCACTAGTCAGTGACCTGCTCCCCCTGTCCCCCTGTGCATGTGACTAATAAACTCTAATCTAATCTAACCCTGGGTTTTTGACAATTAACTGTTTTCATTGTCAGGTTCCAATTATAAATCCCTCTTACTATGAATTTAATACACACACAGACACACATGGGCACATTAAATGTCATAGGCATGATGTGTTGGCCTTTATTTTTGGTCCCAGCACCACCGCATTTGCTATCAGTTCACTCTTAGAAAAAGGGGTTCCAAAAGGGTTATTTGCAGATGGATAGGGTTCTACCAAGAACTGTTTTGATCAGAAGAACCCATTTTGGAAGACAAGGATTCTTTGTAAGGCAAAGGGTTCTACCTACAACCTTTAGCATCCTAAGAACTGTTTTTTTGAAGAAAGGGTTATTTGATGATTAAAATAATTCAGTCAAGAAGGATTATTTGGCAGACAAGAAAGGTTCTATGTAGAACCATATATACAGTAATATTTCCCAGCATGCTCTATTGCAGAGATCATTTTCAGAATTGTTTGTTTTACTGTAATATCTGTGTTTTTGCATGTACATTGATTGGTTGATTAATTTTATGCTACACAAAGATAAATAACATAGTTTTCTAAACTAATCCAATCTGTTGAAGTTATTGCACCCGTTAGTTACTGAGATGGTTGTTCAAGTCTAGATGATTGAGGCAGTCTCAGTATTCATTCCTCCCTACCCTGCCAGTCATTCTGAATGTAGGTTCCGGGTGGTACAAAATTCCACTTGTTGGATATCCTTATCCTGGCTGGATTCCAATAGGAATTACACATTGCTTTGCAAGCCAGCATAGTGTGACCTACAGGCCTCATTTGGCCTGTAAACTAGGAGATTCGTAACACCACTGTGTTAGGGTATAACTAGGCCCTCAAATAAAAGCCATTATATATATATATATATATATATATATATATATATATATATATATATATATATATATATATATATATATATATATATATATATATGTATTGTCTTAAATAATACATTGTTAAAGGCTAATAAGGCTGGTGGAACCGTTCATAGAGGGTTCTAGGAAGCGCTGTCCAAAGATAAGGGTTCTCGGTAGAACCCTTCAAAGACGTTTCTAGGAAGAACCTTTAGATGATACAATTGTCTTTGGTACAACCCTTCATAGAGGGTTCTAGGTAGAACCATATACAGGGGGTTCTTTGAAGAACCATACATAGAGGGTTCTAGATATAACCCTCTGCAAAGGGTTCTAAACAGCACCAAAAAGCTTTCCCCTATGGGGACAAACAGAAGAACCCTGTATGGTTCTACTTAGCACATATCTTCTAAGAGTGTAGAATAATATGTTATTGATTTTAGAGTTGTATTTTCTGCCATTGTTGGGGGGGAAATCTCTCTGCAAGAAATACCCAAATGAAAGAGACAAGATCAGGCCCCCCAATAGAAGATTATTACTTAGGCTTCAGCAGGGAACAGACATCGCTCACTCGGGGTGAAATTGCAATGGTCTGTGTTATGCATTATCTCACCTTGATTTGATACTGTTATTTGGCTGCTAGTGAAATACGTATAAATTGTAAATTATGTTCCAAGGTAACGATTTGGTTGAGGGCAAGTAGCAGAGATGTCGGCCATCTAGCTGGCAAAACTATTATTATTCTAGCTTGGCATTCCATTTGAAACACAGTCATTTAGTGTTTTGATTTTCTTTGCATTACATTACACTGTGAAAGCCCAGTTTGTTTCTACTTCAAGGTCTCAGAGCGAGTGACGTCACTAGCGCACACCGTTAACTAGCTAGCCATTTCACACCGGTTACACTCACCCCTCTTTGACCATCTCCTTCTGCACAGCAACCCCAGCAGCTTGGCCAAGGCCAACTGAGCCAACTAGGCTCGAACCATGGACCCTCTGAAAACATCAGCAGCTGCTTTCCATGAAGCATCATTACCTATTGCTCCACAAAAGCCGAGTGAAACAACTACTTCAAAGTCTCAGAGCTAGTGATTTCACCGATTGAAAAGCTACTAGCGTGCATCGCTAACTAGCTAGCCATTTCAAACTGGTTGCACACTCACACACACACACAATAATATCAAAGGGATAAGCTGGATCAGGAGCGAGAGATGATTGTAGTCTGGGTGAGCCCTGGATGGGTAAAGGTGGAAATAAAAGTCTTCAAAAGGTCGTTCCTGGCCTCTTCAACCTTTGAATAAAACATTGAGAATGGGGAGATGAAATTAACAATTTGGGTAATGAATCGAGCAAAACAGGTGGTGGATGGCTGAAGAAAATGAACCAATCAGTCTTTCCTGTGTGGATTTATTTAGCTCCTAATTAGAAGCTGCCTTGGTTAATTATGATTGGGCTCTTCGGGGAAAAAGGGCCTCACTGAAATGACAGTCAGGCGAGGGATAAACAAACACTGGGAAGGGACTCCATAGTACGCTTTTGATGCACAAGGGGTTTCTGAAGCCAATCACCTTCACCGTTATTGATAACTCAGCTTCTCTAAGCCAATCATCTTCACTGTAAATAATGAAATCATTTTCTCTAAGCCAATCAACTTCGCTGTAAATAATGCAACTATTTTCTCTAAGCCAATCACTTTCACTGTAAATAATGCAACCATTTTTTCTAAGCCAATCCCCTTCACCCTCTAACCCAGAGACTTTTTTTCGGAACTTCCACCAGCATTCCTAACCCACTTTCTCTGTATCTGATAAACCAGCATCTCTAACCTAATCATCTTCACCGATGAACCAGCAAGTCCTACCTAATCACCCATGCCACCAAACTGCCCTTAACACAATGTCCTCGCGTGTTTGAAGGACTGCATCAGTACTCGAGTGAACCTCTCTGATAGACCAACATCCAACTCTAACCCTCTCACCCTTGCTGATGCAAATGAATAAGCATGATCACGAACACATTCATTGTCTTTGCTGTAATATCGCTAGACTAGTATTATATTTGTCAACCAATCTTCAATGTCACTGCCACACAATCCACTTTTACCTTGTCACCGTTAAAAGCAGCACATCTTATCACGTCCCTGTTCCACGTACCTCAACTCATGGTTGAGTGGGGCATTTTCATATTGGGATGCAGTTGGAGATGATTGACAGGCAAAGAGTGAGAAAACGAACAGGAAGGTTTAGACAGAATTAATAGATGAATTGAGGAATAGTAGACCGTTTAAGAGATATAAATTGAAAATGTGGCTGTGGAAGTTTTATTGTAATGTTCTTACTGTCAAATGTGTGGTGAGGGGTGAATAGGGAGAGATAGGACTCAGAGATGGGGAGTGTCAAGTCTGGTAGGTTTTTGTAAGTCTGCATGAGAAAGAGGAAACCTGGCAGAGATTAAAGTGATGACACAAGAGAGTGTAGCCAGAGAGTGTAGCCAGAGAGTGTAGCCAGAGAGTGTAGCCAGAGAGGGTAGCCAGAGAGTGTAGCCAGAGCGTGTAGCCAGAGAGTGTAGCCAGAAAGTGTAGCCAGAGAGTATAGCCAGAGAGTGTAGCCAGAGAGTGTAGCCAGAGAGTATATCCAGAGAGTATAGCCAGAGAGTGTAGCCAGAGAGTATAGCCAGAGTGTAGCCAGGGAGTATAGCCAGAGAGTATAGCCAGAGAATATATCCAGATAGTGTAGCCAGAGAGTATAGCCAGAGAGTATATCCAGATAGTGTAGCCAGAGAGTGTAGCCAGAGAGTTTAGCCAGAGAGTGTAGCCAGAGAGTATAGCCAGAGAGTATAGCCAGAGAGCATAGCCAGAGAGCATAGCCAGAGAATATAGCCAGAGAGTGTAGCCAGAGAGTATAGCCAGAGGATGTAGCCAGAGAGTATAGCCAGAGAGTATATCCAGATAGTGTAGCCAGAGAGTATAGCCAGAGAGTATATCCAGATAGTGTAGCCAGAGAGTGTAGCCAGAGAGTATATCCAGAGAGTATAGCCAGAGAGTTTAGCCAGAGAGTGTAGCCAGAGAGTATAGCCAGAGAGTATAGCCAGAGAGCATAGCCAGAGAGCATAGCCAGAGAATATAGCCAGAGAATATAGCCAGAGGATGTAGCCAGAGAGTATAGCCAGAGAGTATAGCCAGAGAGTATAGCCAGAGAGTGTAGCCAGAGAGTATAGCCAGACAGTGTAGCCAGAGAGTGTAGCCAGAGAGTATAGTCAGAGAGTGTAGCCAGAGAGTGTAGCCAGAGAGTATATCCAGAGAGTGTAGCCAGAGAGTATATCCAGAGAGTGTAACCAGATAGTATAGCCAGAGAGTATAGCCAGAGAGCATAGCCAGAGAGTATAGCCAGAGAGTATAGCCAGAGAGTATAGCCAGAGAGTATAGCCAGCGAGTGTAGCCAGAGAGTATAGCCAGAGAGTATAGCCAAAGAGTATAGCCAGAGACTATAGCCAGAGAGTGTAGCCAGAGAGCATAGCCAGAGAGTATAGCCAGAGAGCATAGCCAGAGAGCATAGCCAGAGAGTATAGCCAGAGAGTATAGCCAGAGAGTATAGCCAGAGAGCATAGCCAGAGAGTATAGCCAGAGAGTATAGCCAGAGAGTATAGCCAGAGAGCATAGCCAGAGAGCATAGCCAGAGAATATAGCCAGAAGATGTAGCCAGAGAGTGTAGCCAGAGAGTATAGCCAGAGATTATAGCCAGAGAGTGTAGCCAGAGAGTATATCCAGAGAGTGTAACCAGATAGTATAGCCAGAGAGTATAGCCAGAGGGCATAGCCAGAGAGTATAGCCAGAGAGTATAGCCAGAGAGTATAGCCAGAGAGTATAGCCAGCGAGTGTAGCCAGAGAGTATAGCCAGAGAGTATAGCCAGAGAGTATAGCCAGAGAGTATAGCCAGAGACTGCAGCCAGAGAGTATAGCCAGAGAGTGCAACCAGAGAGCATAGCCAGAGAGTATAGACAGAGAGTGCAGCCAGAGAGCATAGCCAGAGAGCGCAGCCAGAGAGCATAGCCAGAGAGCGCAGCCAGAGAGTGTAGCCACAGAGCATAGCCAGAGAACGCAGCCAGAGAGCGCAGCCAGAGAGTGTAGCCAGAGAGCATAGCCAGAGAGCACAGCCAGAGAGCCTAGCCACAGAGCGCAGCCAGAGCATAGCCAGAGAGCGCAGCCAGAGAGTATAGCCAGAGAGTATATCCAGATAGTGTAGCCAGAGAGTGTAGCCAGAGAGTATATCCAGAGAGTGTAGCCAGAGAGTTTAGCCAGAGAGTGTAGCCAGAAAGCGTAGCCAGAGTGTAGCCAGGGGGTATAGCCAGAGAGTATATCCAGAGAGTATAGCCAGAGAGTGTAGCCAGAGAGTATAGCCAGAGAGTATAGCCAGAGTGTAGCCAGAGAGGGTAGCCAGAGAGTGTAGCCAGAGCGTGTAGCCAGAGAGTGTAGCCAGAAAGTGTAGCCAGAGAGTATAGCCAGAGAGTGTAGCCAGAGAGTGTAGCCAGAGAGTATATCCAGAGAGTATAGCCAGAGAGTGTAGCCAGAGAGTATAGCCAGAGTGTAGCCAGGGAGTATAGCCAGAGAGTATAGCCAGAGAATATATCCAGATAGTGTAGCCAGAGAGTATAGCCAGAGAGTATATCCAGATAGTGTAGCCAGAGAGTGTAGCCAGAGAGTTTAGCCAGAGAGTGTAGCCAGAGAGTATAGCCAGAGAGTATAGCCAGAGAGCATAGCCAGAGAGCATAGCCAGAGAATATAGCCAGAGAGTGTAGCCAGAGAGTATAGCCAGAGGATGTAGCCAGAGAGTATAGCCAGAGAGTATATCCAGATAGTGTAGCCAGAGAGTATAGCCAGAGAGTATATCCAGATAGTGTAGCCAGAGAGTGTAGCCAGAGAGTATATCCAGAGAGTATAGCCAGAGAGTTTAGCCAGAGAGTGTAGCCAGAGAGTATAGCCAGAGAGTATAGCCAGAGAGCATAGCCAGAGAGCATAGCCAGAGAATATAGCCAGAGAATATAGCCAGAGGATGTAGCCAGAGAGTATAGCCAGAGAGTATAGCCAGAGAGTATAGCCAGAGAGTGTAGCCAGAGAGTATAGCCAGACAGTGTAGCCAGAGAGTGTAGCCAGAGAGTATAGCCAGAGAGTGTAGCCAGAGAGTGTAGCCAGAGAGTATATCCAGAGAGTGTAGCCAGAGAGTATATCCAGAGAGTGTAACCAGATAGTATAGCCAGAGAGTATAGCCAGAGAGCATAGCCAGAGAGTATAGCCAGAGAGTATAGCCAGAGAGTATAGCCAGAGAGTATAGCCAGCGAGTGTAGCCAGAGAGTATAGCCAGAGAGTATAGCCAAAGAGTATAGCCAGAGACTATAGCCAGAGAGTGTAGCCAGAGAGCATAGCCAGAGAGTATAGCCAGAGAGCATAGCCAGAGAGTATAGCCAGAGAGTATAGCCAGAGAGTATAGCCAGAGAGCATAGCCAGAGAGTATAGCCAGAGAGTATAGCCAGAGAGCATAGCCAGAGAGCATAGCCAGAGAATATAGCCAGAGGATGTAGCCAGAGAGTGTAGCCAGAGAGTATAGCCAGAGATTATAGCCAGAGAGTGTAGCCAGAGAGTATATCCAGAGAGTGTAACCAGATAGTATAGCCAGAGAGTATAGCCAGAGGGCATAGCCAGAGAGTATAGCCAGAGAGTATAGCCAGAGAGTATAGCCAGAGAGTATAGCCAGCGAGTGTAGCCAGAGAGTATAGCCAGAGAGTATAGCCAGAGAGTATAGCCAGAGAGTATAGCCAGAGACTGCAGCCAGAGAGTATAGCCAGAGAGTGCAACCAGAGAGCATAGCCAGAGAGTATAGACAGAGAGTGCAGCCAGAGAGCATAGCCAGAGAGCGCAGCCAGAGAGCATAGCCAGAGAGCGCAGCCAGAGAGTGTAGCCACAGAGCATAGCCAGAGAACGCAGCCAGAGAGCGCAGCCAGAGAGTGTAGCCAGAGAGCATAGCCAGAGAGCACAGCCAGAGAGCCTAGCCACAGAGCGCAGCCAGAGCATAGCCAGAGAGCGCAGCCAGAGAGTATAGCCAGAGAGTATATCCAGATAGTGTAGCCAGAGAGTGTAGCCAGAGAGTATATCCAGAGAGTGTAGCCAGAGAGTTTAGCCAGAGAGTGTAGCCAGAAAGCGTAGCCAGAGTGTAGCCAGGGGGTATAGCCAGAGAGTGTAGCCAGAGAGTGTAGCCAGAGAGTGTAGCCAGAGAGTACAGCCAGAGAGTATAGCCAGAGAGTATAGCCAGAGAGTATAGCCAGAGAGTATATCCAGAGAGTATAGCCAGAGAGTATATCCAGATAGTGTAGCCAGAGAGTGTAGCCAGAGAGTATATCCAGAGAGTGTAGCCAGAGAGTTTAGCCAGAGAGTGTAGCCAGAGAGCATAGCCAGAGAGCATAGCCAGGGAATATAGCCAGAGGATGTAGCCAGAGAGTATAGCCAGAGAGTATAGCCAGAGAGTATAGCCAAAGAGTGTAGCCAGAGAGTATAGCCAGAGAGTGTAACCAGAGAGTGTAGCCAGAGAGTATAGTCAGAGAGTATATCCAGAGAGTGTAGCCAGAGAGTATATCCAGAGAGTGTAACCAGATAGTATAGCCAGAGAGTATAGCCAGAGAGTATAGCCAGAAGGTATAGCCAGATAGTATAGCCAGAGAGTGTAGCCAGAGAGTGTAGCCAGAGAGTATAGCCAGAGAGTATATCCAGAGAGTGTAGCCAGAGAGTATATCCAGAGAGTGTAACCAGATAGTATAGCCAGAGAGTATAGCCAGAGAGTATAGCCAGAGGGCATAGCCAGAGAGTATAGCCAGAGAGTATAGCCAGATAGTATAGCCAGAGAGTATAGCCAGCGAGTGTAGCCAGAGAGTATAGCCAGAGAGTATAGCCAGAGAGTATAGCCAGAGACTATAGCCAGAGAGTGTAGCCAGAGAGCATAGCCAGAGAGTATAGCCAGAGAGTATAGCCAGAGAGTATAGCCAGAGAGTGTAACCAGAGAGCATAGCCAGAGAGCATAGCCAGAGAGTGTAGCCAGAGAGTATAGCCAGAGAGTATAGCCAGAGAATATAGCCAGAGAGTATAGCCAGAGACTGCAGCCAGAGAGTATAGCCAGAGAGTGCAACCAGAGAGCATAGCCAGAGAGTATAGCCAGAGAGTGCAGCCAGAGAGCATAGCCAGAGAGCGCAGCCAGAGAGCATAGCCAGAGAGCGCAGCCAGAGAGTGTAGCCACAGAGCATAGCCAGAGAACGCAGCCAGAGAGGGCAGCCAGAGAGTGTAGCCAGAGAGCATAGCCAGAGAGCACAGCCAGAGAGCCTAGCCACAGAGTGCAGCCAGAGAGCATAGCCAGAGAGCGCAGCCAGAGAGTGTAGCCAGAGAGCGTAGCCAGAGTGTAGCCAGGGAGTATAGCCAGAGAGTATAGCCAGAGAGTATAGCCAGAGAGCACAGCCAGAGAGCCTAGCCACAGAGCGCAGCCAGAGCATAGCCCGAGAGCGCAGCCAGAGAGTGTAGCCAGAGAGCGTAGCCAGAGTGTAGCCAGGGAGTATAGCCAGAGAGCATAGCCAGAGAATATAGCCAGAGGATGTAGCCAGAGAGTGTATCCAGAGAGTATAGCCAGAGAGTATAGCCAGCGAGTGTAGCCAGAGAGTATAGCCAGAGAGTATAGCCAGAGAGTATAGCCAGAGACCGTAGCCAGAGAGTATAGCCAGAGAGTATAGCCAGAGAGTGTAACCAGAGAGCATAGCCAGAGAGTGTAGCCAGAGAGTATAGCCAGAGAATATAGCCAGAGAGTATAGCCAGAGACTGCAGCCAGAGAGTATAGCCAGAGAGTGCAACCAGAGAGCATAGCCAGAGAGTATAGCCAGAGAGTGTAGCCACAGAGCATAGCCAGAGAACGCAGCCAGAGAGCGCAGCCAGAGAGTGTAGCCAGAGAGCATAGCCAGAGAGCACAGCCAGAGAGCCTAGCCACAGAGCGCAGCCAGAGAGCATAGCCAGAGAGCGCAGCCAGAGAGTGTAGCCAGAGAGCGTAGCCAGAGTGTAGCCAGGGAGTATAGCCAGAGAGTATAGCCAGAGAGTATAGCCAGAGAGCACAGCCAGAGAGCGTAGCCACAGAGCGCAGCCAGAGCATAGCCAGAGAGCGCAGCCAGAGAGTGTAGCCAGAGAGTGTAGCCAGAGTGTAGCCAGGGAGTATAGCCAGAGAGCATAGCCAGAGAATATAGCCAGAGGATGTAGCCAGAGAGTGTAGCCAGAGAGTATAGCCAGAGAGTATAGCCAGAGAGTGTAGCCAGAGAGTATAGCCAGAGAGTATATCCAGAGAGTGTAGCCAGAGAGTATATCCAGAGAGTGTAACCAGATAGTATAGCCAGAGTGTATAGCCAGAGGGCATAGCCAGAGAGTATAGCCAGAGAGTATAGCCAGAGAGTATAGCCAGAGAGTATAGCCAGAGACTATAGCCAGAGAGTGTAGCCAGAGAGCATAGCCAGAGAGTATAGCCAGAGAGCATAGCCAGAGAGTATAGCCAGAGAGTATAGCCAGAGAGTATAGCCAGAGAGTGTAACCAGAGATCATAGCCAGAGAGCATAGCCAGAGAGTGTAGCCAGAGAGTATAGCCAGAGAGTATAGCCAGAGAATATAGCCAGAGAGTATAGCCAGAGACTGCAGCCAGAGAGTATAGCCAGAGAGTGCAACCAGAGAGCATAGCCAGAGAGTATAGCCAGAGAGTGCAGCCAGAGAGCATAGCCAGAGAGCGCAGCCAGAGAGCATAGCTAGAGAGCGCAGCCAGAGAGTGTAGCCACAGAGCATAGCCAGAGAACGCAGCCAGAGAGCGCAGCCAGAGAGCGTAGCCAGAGAGCATAGCCAGAGAGCACAGCCAGAGAGCCTAGCCACAGAGCGCAGCCAGAGAGCATAGCCAGAGAGCGCAGCCAGAGAGTGTAGCCAGAGAGCGTAGCCAGGGAGTGTAGCCAGGGAGTGTAGCCAGGGAGTATAGCCAGAGAGTATAGCCAGAGAGCACAGCCAGAGAGCCTAGCCACAGAGCGCAGCCAGAGCATAGCCAGAGAGCGCAGCCAGAGAGTGTAGCCAGAGAGCGTAGCCAGAGTGTAGCCAGGGAGTATAGCCAGAGAGTGTAGCCAGAGAGTGCAGCCAGAGAGTGTAGCCAGAGAGTGCAGCCAGAGAGTGTAGCCAGAGAGTACAGCCAGAGAGTATAGCCAGAGAGTATAGCCAGAGAGTATATCCAGATAGTGTAGCCAGAGAGTATAGCCAGAGAGCATAGCCAGAGAGTATAGCCAGAGAGTGTAGCCAGTGAGTGTAGCCAGAGAGTATAGCCAGTGAGTATAGCCAGAGAGTATTACCAGAGAGTGTAGCCAGAGAGCATAGCCAGAGAGTATAGCCAGAGAGCATAGCCAGAGAGCATAGCCAGAGAATATAGCCAGAGGATGTAGCCAGAGAGTGTAGCCAGAGAGTATAGCCAGAGAGTATAGCCAGAGAGTGTAGCCAGAAAGTATAGCCAGAGAGTATATCCAGAGAGTGTAGCCAGAGAGTATATCCAGAGAGTGTAACCAGATAGTATAGCCAGAGAGTGTAGCCAGAGAGTATAGCCAGAGAGTATAGCCAGAGAGTATAGCCAGCGAGTATAGCCAGAGAGTATAGCCAGAGACTATAGCCAGAGAGTGTAGCCAGAGAGCATAGCCAGAGAGTATAGCCAGAGAGCATAGCCAGAGAGTATAGCCAGAGAGTATAGCCAGAGAGTATAGCCAGAGAGTATAGCCAGAGAGTGTAACCAGAGAGCATAGCCAGAGAGTGTAGCCAGAGAGTATAGCCAGAGAGTATAGCCAGAGAATATAGCCAGAGAGTATAGCCAGAGACTGCAGCCAGAGAGTATAGCCAGAGTGTAGCCAGGGAGTATAGCCAGAGAGTATAGCCAGAGAATATATCCAGATAGTGTAGCCAGAGAGTATAGCCAGAGAGTATATCCAGATAGTGTAGCCAGAGAGTGTAGCCAGAGAGTTTAGCCAGAGAGTGTAGCCAGAGAGTATAGCCAGAGAGTATAGCCAGAGAGCATAGCCAGAGAGCATAGCCAGAGAATATAGCCAGAGAGTGTAGCCAGAGAGTATAGCCAGAGGATGTAGCCAGAGAGTATAGCCAGAGAGTATATCCAGATAGTGTAGCCAGAGAGTATAGCCAGAGAGTATATCCAGATAGTGTAGCCAGAGAGTGTAGCCAGAGAGTATATCCAGAGAGTATAGCCAGAGAGTTTAGCCAGAGAGTGTAGCCAGAGAGTATAGCCAGAGAGTATAGCCAGAGAGCATAGCCAGAGAGCATAGCCAGAGAATATAGCCAGAGAATATAGCCAGAGGATGTAGCCAGAGAGTATAGCCAGAGAGTATAGCCAGAGAGTATAGCCAGAGAGTGTAGCCAGAGAGTATAGCCAGACAGTGTAGCCAGAGAGTGTAGCCAGAGAGTATAGTCAGAGAGTGTAGCCAGAGAGTGTAGCCAGAGAGTATATCCAGAGAGTGTAGCCAGAGAGTATATCCAGAGAGTGTAACCAGATAGTATAGCCAGAGAGTATAGCCAGAGAGCATAGCCAGAGAGTATAGCCAGAGAGTATAGCCAGAGAGTATAGCCAGAGAGTATAGCCAGCGAGTGTAGCCAGAGAGTATAGCCAGAGAGTATAGCCAAAGAGTATAGCCAGAGACTATAGCCAGAGAGTGTAGCCAGAGAGCATAGCCAGAGAGTATAGCCAGAGAGCATAGCCAGAGAGCATAGCCAGAGAGTATAGCCAGAGAGTATAGCCAGAGAGTATAGCCAGAGAGCATAGCCAGAGAGTATAGCCAGAGAGTATAGCCAGAGAGTATAGCCAGAGAGCATAGCCAGAGAGCATAGCCAGAGAATATAGCCAGAAGATGTAGCCAGAGAGTGTAGCCAGAGAGTATAGCCAGAGATTATAGCCAGAGAGTGTAGCCAGAGAGTATATCCAGAGAGTGTAACCAGATAGTATAGCCAGAGAGTATAGCCAGAGGGCATAGCCAGAGAGTATAGCCAGAGAGTATAGCCAGAGAGTATAGCCAGAGAGTATAGCCAGCGAGTGTAGCCAGAGAGTATAGCCAGAGAGTATAGCCAGAGAGTATAGCCAGAGAGTATAGCCAGAGACTGCAGCCAGAGAGTATAGCCAGAGAGTGCAACCAGAGAGCATAGCCAGAGAGTATAGACAGAGAGTGCAGCCAGAGAGCATAGCCAGAGAGCGCAGCCAGAGAGCATAGCCAGAGAGCGCAGCCAGAGAGTGTAGCCACAGAGCATAGCCAGAGAACGCAGCCAGAGAGCGCAGCCAGAGAGTGTAGCCAGAGAGCATAGCCAGAGAGCACAGCCAGAGAGCCTAGCCACAGAGCGCAGCCAGAGCATAGCCAGAGAGCGCAGCCAGAGAGTATAGCCAGAGAGTATATCCAGATAGTGTAGCCAGAGAGTGTAGCCAGAGAGTATATCCAGAGAGTGTAGCCAGAGAGTTTAGCCAGAGAGTGTAGCCAGAAAGCGTAGCCAGAGTGTAGCCAGGGGGTATAGCCAGAGAGTATATCCAGAGAGTATAGCCAGAGAGTGTAGCCAGAGAGTATAGCCAGAGAGTATAGCCAGAGTGTAGCCAGAGAGGGTAGCCAGAGAGTGTAGCCAGAGCGTGTAGCCAGAGAGTGTAGCCAGAAAGTGTAGCCAGAGAGTATAGCCAGAGAGTGTAGCCAGAGAGTGTAGCCAGAGAGTATATCCAGAGAGTATAGCCAGAGAGTGTAGCCAGAGAGTATAGCCAGAGTGTAGCCAGGGAGTATAGCCAGAGAGTATAGCCAGAGAATATATCCAGATAGTGTAGCCAGAGAGTATAGCCAGAGAGTATATCCAGATAGTGTAGCCAGAGAGTGTAGCCAGAGAGTTTAGCCAGAGAGTGTAGCCAGAGAGTATAGCCAGAGAGTATAGCCAGAGAGCATAGCCAGAGAGCATAGCCAGAGAATATAGCCAGAGAGTGTAGCCAGAGAGTATAGCCAGAGGATGTAGCCAGAGAGTATAGCCAGAGAGTATATCCAGATAGTGTAGCCAGAGAGTATAGCCAGAGAGTATATCCAGATAGTGTAGCCAGAGAGTGTAGCCAGAGAGTATATCCAGAGAGTATAGCCAGAGAGTTTAGCCAGAGAGTGTAGCCAGAGAGTATAGCCAGAGAGTATAGCCAGAGAGCATAGCCAGAGAGCATAGCCAGAGAATATAGCCAGAGAATATAGCCAGAGGATGTAGCCAGAGAGTATAGCCAGAGAGTATAGCCAGAGAGTATAGCCAGAGAGTGTAGCCAGAGAGTATAGCCAGACAGTGTAGCCAGAGAGTGTAGCCAGAGAGTATAGCCAGAGAGTGTAGCCAGAGAGTGTAGCCAGAGAGTATATCCAGAGAGTGTAGCCAGAGAGTATATCCAGAGAGTGTAACCAGATAGTATAGCCAGAGAGTATAGCCAGAGAGCATAGCCAGAGAGTATAGCCAGAGAGTATAGCCAGAGAGTATAGCCAGAGAGTATAGCCAGCGAGTGTAGCCAGAGAGTATAGCCAGAGAGTATAGCCAAAGAGTATAGCCAGAGACTATAGCCAGAGAGTGTAGCCAGAGAGCATAGCCAGAGAGTATAGCCAGAGAGCATAGCCAGAGAGTATAGCCAGAGAGTATAGCCAGAGAGTATAGCCAGAGAGCATAGCCAGAGAGTATAGCCAGAGAGTATAGCCAGAGAGCATAGCCAGAGAGCATAGCCAGAGAATATAGCCAGAGGATGTAGCCAGAGAGTGTAGCCAGAGAGTATAGCCAGAGATTATAGCCAGAGAGTGTAGCCAGAGAGTATATCCAGAGAGTGTAACCAGATAGTATAGCCAGAGAGTATAGCCAGAGGGCATAGCCAGAGAGTATAGCCAGAGAGTATAGCCAGAGAGTATAGCCAGAGAGTATAGCCAGCGAGTGTAGCCAGAGAGTATAGCCAGAGAGTATAGCCAGAGAGTATAGCCAGAGAGTATAGCCAGAGACTGCAGCCAGAGAGTATAGCCAGAGAGTGCAACCAGAGAGCATAGCCAGAGAGTATAGACAGAGAGTGCAGCCAGAGAGCATAGCCAGAGAGCGCAGCCAGAGAGCATAGCCAGAGAGCGCAGCCAGAGAGTGTAGCCACAGAGCATAGCCAGAGAACGCAGCCAGAGAGCGCAGCCAGAGAGTGTAGCCAGAGAGCATAGCCAGAGAGCACAGCCAGAGAGCCTAGCCACAGAGCGCAGCCAGAGCATAGCCAGAGAGCGCAGCCAGAGAGTATAGCCAGAGAGTATATCCAGATAGTGTAGCCAGAGAGTGTAGCCAGAGAGTATATCCAGAGAGTGTAGCCAGAGAGTTTAGCCAGAGAGTGTAGCCAGAAAGCGTAGCCAGAGTGTAGCCAGGGGGTATAGCCAGAGAGTGTAGCCAGAGAGTGTAGCCAGAGAGTGTAGCCAGAGAGTACAGCCAGAGAGTATAGCCAGAGAGTATAGCCAGAGAGTATAGCCAGAGAGTATATCCAGAGAGTATAGCCAGAGAGTATATCCAGATAGTGTAGCCAGAGAGTGTAGCCAGAGAGTATATCCAGAGAGTGTAGCCAGAGAGTTTAGCCAGAGAGTGTAGCCAGAGAGCATAGCCAGAGAGCATAGCCAGGGAATATAGCCAGAGGATGTAGCCAGAGAGTATAGCCAGAGAGTATAGCCAGAGAGTATAGCCAAAGAGTGTAGCCAGAGAGTATAGCCAGAGAGTGTAACCAGAGAGTGTAGCCAGAGAGTATAGTCAGAGAGTATATCCAGAGAGTGTAGCCAGAGAGTATATCCAGAGAGTGTAACCAGATAGTATAGCCAGAGAGTATAGCCAGAGAGTATAGCCAGAAGGTATAGCCAGATAGTATAGCCAGAGAGTGTAGCCAGAGAGTGTAGCCAGAGAGTATAGCCAGAGAGTATATCCAGAGAGTGTAGCCAGAGAGTATATCCAGAGAGTGTAACCAGATAGTATAGCCAGAGAGTATAGCCAGAGAGTATAGCCAGAGGGCATAGCCAGAGAGTATAGCCAGAGAGTATAGCCAGATAGTATAGCCAGAGAGTATAGCCAGCGAGTGTAGCCAGAGAGTATAGCCAGAGAGTATAGCCAGAGAGTATAGCCAGAGACTATAGCCAGAGAGTGTAGCCAGAGAGCATAGCCAGAGAGTATAGCCAGAGAGTATAGCCAGAGAGTATAGCCAGAGAGTGTAACCAGAGAGCATAGCCAGAGAGCATAGCCAGAGAGTGTAGCCAGAGAGTATAGCCAGAGAGTATAGCCAGAGAATATAGCCAGAGAGTATAGCCAGAGACTGCAGCCAGAGAGTATAGCCAGAGAGTGCAACCAGAGAGCATAGCCAGAGAGTATAGCCAGAGAGTGCAGCCAGAGAGCATAGCCAGAGAGCGCAGCCAGAGAGCATAGCCAGAGAGCGCAGCCAGAGAGTGTAGCCACAGAGCATAGCCAGAGAACGCAGCCAGAGAGGGCAGCCAGAGAGTGTAGCCAGAGAGCATAGCCAGAGAGCACAGCCAGAGAGCCTAGCCACAGAGTGCAGCCAGAGAGCATAGCCAGAGAGCGCAGCCAGAGAGTGTAGCCAGAGAGCGTAGCCAGAGTGTAGCCAGGGAGTATAGCCAGAGAGTATAGCCAGAGAGTATAGCCAGAGAGCACAGCCAGAGAGCCTAGCCACAGAGCGCAGCCAGAGCATAGCCCGAGAGCGCAGCCAGAGAGTGTAGCCAGAGAGCGTAGCCAGAGTGTAGCCAGGGAGTATAGCCAGAGAGCATAGCCAGAGAATATAGCCAGAGGATGTAGCCAGAGAGTGTATCCAGAGAGTATAGCCAGAGAGTATAGCCAGCGAGTGTAGCCAGAGAGTATAGCCAGAGAGTATAGCCAGAGAGTATAGCCAGAGACCGTAGCCAGAGAGTATAGCCAGAGAGTATAGCCAGAGAGTGTAACCAGAGAGCATAGCCAGAGAGTGTAGCCAGAGAGTATAGCCAGAGAATATAGCCAGAGAGTATAGCCAGAGACTGCAGCCAGAGAGTATAGCCAGAGAGTGCAACCAGAGAGCATAGCCAGAGAGTATAGCCAGAGAGTGTAGCCACAGAGCATAGCCAGAGAACGCAGCCAGAGAGCGCAGCCAGAGAGTGTAGCCAGAGAGCATAGCCAGAGAGCACAGCCAGAGAGCCTAGCCACAGAGCGCAGCCAGAGAGCATAGCCAGAGAGCGCAGCCAGAGAGTGTAGCCAGAGAGCGTAGCCAGAGTGTAGCCAGGGAGTATAGCCAGAGAGTATAGCCAGAGAGTATAGCCAGAGAGCACAGCCAGAGAGCGTAGCCACAGAGCGCAGCCAGAGCATAGCCAGAGAGCGCAGCCAGAGAGTGTAGCCAGAGAGTGTAGCCAGAGTGTAGCCAGGGAGTATAGCCAGAGAGCATAGCCAGAGAATATAGCCAGAGGATGTAGCCAGAGAGTGTAGCCAGAGAGTATAGCCAGAGAGTATAGCCAGAGAGTGTAGCCAGAGAGTATAGCCAGAGAGTATATCCAGAGAGTGTAGCCAGAGAGTATATCCAGAGAGTGTAACCAGATAGTATAGCCAGAGTGTATAGCCAGAGGGCATAGCCAGAGAGTATAGCCAGAGAGTATAGCCAGAGAGTATAGCCAGAGAGTATAGCCAGAGACTATAGCCAGAGAGTGTAGCCAGAGAGCATAGCCAGAGAGTATAGCCAGAGAGCATAGCCAGAGAGTATAGCCAGAGAGTATAGCCAGAGAGTATAGCCAGAGAGTGTAACCAGAGATCATAGCCAGAGAGCATAGCCAGAGAGTGTAGCCAGAGAGTATAGCCAGAGAGTATAGCCAGAGAATATAGCCAGAGAGTATAGCCAGAGACTGCAGCCAGAGAGTATAGCCAGAGAGTGCAACCAGAGAGCATAGCCAGAGAGTATAGCCAGAGAGTGCAGCCAGAGAGCATAGCCAGAGAGCGCAGCCAGAGAGCATAGCTAGAGAGCGCAGCCAGAGAGTGTAGCCACAGAGCATAGCCAGAGAACGCAGCCAGAGAGCGCAGCCAGAGAGCGTAGCCAGAGAGCATAGCCAGAGAGCACAGCCAGAGAGCCTAGCCACAGAGCGCAGCCAGAGAGCATAGCCAGAGAGCGCAGCCAGAGAGTGTAGCCAGAGAGCGTAGCCAGGGAGTGTAGCCAGGGAGTGTAGCCAGGGAGTATAGCCAGAGAGTATAGCCAGAGAGCACAGCCAGAGAGCCTAGCCACAGAGCGCAGCCAGAGCATAGCCAGAGAGCGCAGCCAGAGAGTGTAGCCAGAGAGCGTAGCCAGAGTGTAGCCAGGGAGTATAGCCAGAGAGTGTAGCCAGAGAGTGCAGCCAGAGAGTGTAGCCAGAGAGTGCAGCCAGAGAGTGTAGCCAGAGAGTACAGCCAGAGAGTATAGCCAGAGAGTATAGCCAGAGAGTATATCCAGATAGTGTAGCCAGAGAGTATAGCCAGAGAGCATAGCCAGAGAGTATAGCCAGAGAGTGTAGCCAGTGAGTGTAGCCAGAGAGTATAGCCAGTGAGTATAGCCAGAGAGTATTACCAGAGAGTGTAGCCAGAGAGCATAGCCAGAGAGTATAGCCAGAGAGCATAGCCAGAGAGCATAGCCAGAGAATATAGCCAGAGGATGTAGCCAGAGAGTGTAGCCAGAGAGTATAGCCAGAGAGTATAGCCAGAGAGTGTAGCCAGAAAGTATAGCCAGAGAGTATATCCAGAGAGTGTAGCCAGAGAGTATATCCAGAGAGTGTAACCAGATAGTATAGCCAGAGAGTGTAGCCAGAGAGTATAGCCAGAGAGTATAGCCAGAGAGTATAGCCAGCGAGTATAGCCAGAGAGTATAGCCAGAGACTATAGCCAGAGAGTGTAGCCAGAGAGCATAGCCAGAGAGTATAGCCAGAGAGCATAGCCAGAGAGTATAGCCAGAGAGTATAGCCAGAGAGTATAGCCAGAGAGTATAGCCAGAGAGTGTAACCAGAGAGCATAGCCAGAGAGTGTAGCCAGAGAGTATAGCCAGAGAGTATAGCCAGAGAATATAGCCAGAGAGTATAGCCAGAGACTGCAGCCAGAGAGTATAGCCAGAGAGTGCAACCAGAGAGCATAGCCAGAGAGTATAGCCAGAGAGTGCAGCCAGAGAGCATAGCCAGAGAGCGCAGCCAGAGAGTGTAGCCACAGAGCATAGCCAGAGAACGCAGCCAGAGAGCGCAGCCAGAGAGCATATCCAGAGAGCACAGCCAGAGAGCCTAGCCACAGAGCGCAGCCAGAGAGCATAGCCAGAGAGCGCAGCCAGAGAGCATAGCCAGAGAGCGCAGCCAGAGAGTGTAGCCAGAGAGCGTAGCCAGAGTGTAGCCAGGGAGTATAGCCAGAGAGTGTAGCCAGAGGATGTAGCCAGAGAGTGTAGCCAGAGAGTATAGCCAGAGAGTGTAGCCAGAGAGTGCAGCCAGAGAGTGTAGCCAGAGAGTGTAGCCAGAGAGTGTAGCCAGAGAGTGTAGCCAGAGAGCATAGCCAGAGAGCGCAGCCAGAGAGTGTAGCCAGAGAGCGTAGCCAGAGTGTAGCCAGGGAGTATAGCCAGAGAGTGTAGCCAGAGGATGTAGCCAGAGAGTGTAGCCAGAGAGTATAGCCAGAGAGTGTAGCCAGAGAGTGCAGCCAGAGAGTGTAGCCAGAGAGTGTAGCCAGAGAGTGTAGCCAGAGAGTGTAGCCAGAGAGTATAGCCAGAGAGTACAGCCAGAGAGTATAGCCTGGAGTGTGAGTTTTATAACGGAACGTTTGTATCGTTTTTTGCTAATGTTTGTCACCTTTGATTTACAATCATGTATGTGCATGTACTGCATGTGTATGTGTGAGAGCGACACACGCTGAGCGGGAGATAGAGACAGTTGACATATGTCTGATGATGCGTTTCCTGTAAGGTAGCATGTTGTCCTGGGTCTGTCACTAAAATGTCGCCATCGTTGACATTCAGTGGACTATCTTCACAACTGTCGTCCTGCTCTGCTCTTACCTTCACTTCCAACAACAGCTTGCAATTGCTTTTTAATAGACAATTAAAGACAGGCCATCGATCAATTCCTGCACAGAGCATGAGGCTTGAATACAAATTTGTGAAAAACAAACAGTTTTTACCATGTCAAATCCAATGAACCCTTCCTACTCCATTAAAGAGAGATATATGGGCATGTCTCAGTGTGTACTGTACTGTATTGTATTGTACTGTACTGTATTTGAGTATTTGTTTTTTGTCTTAGTTTTTTTGTTTGTTCTGCCTGCCACCACCCTCCTCTTCGGATGTGTGAGTATTTGTGTCATGCACTGACATGTGTCTGTCAGTTTTAGGATTGTATTTTATTACACTTATAATACAGTATGCACAGTATATACGTATTTTGTGCGTAGATTAAGAATTGTATGTCTTGGCTTCCCTTTCCTGATGGTATGCTATATATTCAGCATGGCTTCCTCTCATACCTTCTCAATGGTGGTAATCTCTCCGTGGGCAGATTCTGCGTGTAGACCGAGAGAATCTGCCAGGACTGAATGGGATGTGTGAGATCCGAGCAGTATTAGTTTCAGTGTTGGGGTTTTCGTCACTGGTTATTTGGATGTTTAAGGCGGTGCTTAAACTCCAGTGCTTCACACGTGTGCCCACACAGATCGGAGGGTGAAGACCGGAACTCTCCATTTCTAATATGTACAGGGCCTTCAGAAAGTATTCACATACAGTACTTGACATTTTCCACATTCTGTTGTGTTACAGCCTGAATTCATTTTTTACCAAATGTTAGTTGAGTCACTGGTCTACACACAATACCCCATAATGTCAAAGTGGAATTATGTTTTTCAACATATTTACTAATTCATTAAAAATTAAAAGTACAAATAAAAAAAAGCAATGAAAAACAATGAATATCCCTTTGAGGATGTTGAAGTCATTAATTACACTTCAAATGGTGTATCAGTGCACCCAGTCACTACGAAGATACAGGAGAGGATGGAAACTGCTCAGGGATTTTAACATGAGGCCAATGGTGACTTTTAAACAGATACAGAGTTTATTAATGGCTGTGATAGGAGAAAACTGAGGATGGATCAACAACATTCTAGTTACTCCATAATACTAACATAATTGACAGTGAAAAGAAGGAAGCCTGTACAGAATAAATATATTCCAAAAGATGCATCTTGTTTGCAACTAAAGTAATGATCAAAAAAAAAGTTGCAAAACAATTATGTTTTTGCCCTGAATACAGAGTGTTATGTTTGGGGCAAATCCAGTACAACACATTACTGTGTACCACTCTCCATATTTTCAAACATAGTGGTGGCTGCATCATGCTCTGGGTATAATTGTAATTGTTAAGGACTGGGGAGTTTTTCAGGATAAAAAATAAATATAATGGAGATAAGCACAGGCAAAATCCTACAGGAAAACCTGGTTCAGTCTGCTTTCCACCAGACAGCAGGACACTAAGCTACAACACAAGGCCAAATCTACACTGGATTTGCTTACCAAGAAGACAGTGAATGTTCCTCAGCGGCGGTTTTTACTTAAATCTTTATGAAATCTATGGCACGACCTGAAAATGGTTGTTTAGTAATGATCAACAATCAATTTGACAGGGCTTGAAGAATTTTGAAAAGAATAATGGGCAAATGTTGCACAATTCAGGTGTGGAAAGCTCTTAGAGACTTACCCAGAAAGCCGCAAGGCTGTAATCACTGCCAATGTGCTTCTACAAAGTATTGACTCAGGGGTATGAATACTTATGTAAAGATATTCTATATTTAATTTTCAATAAATGTGCAAACATTTCTAAAAACATGTTTTCACTTTGTCATTATGAGGTATTGTGTGTAGGTGGGTGAGAAATTAATATATTTAATCCATTTTGAATTCAGAATAAGTCAAGGGGTATTAATACTAACTGAAGACCCTGTATGAACACAGAACTTAATCATGCAGCTGACCAAATTACGCAAAATTTTACTTCTAGGTTAACGGAGATTACATTTATGGTATTAGATACAGTATGAGCTATATTTTGTCAGTATGCACCTTGCAGCATATTAGTGAGATCCCTTAGGATTTGGAGGCACAGATAAATGAGTAAGCTCCACCAGAGGATGTGTTTAGATCTAACTCCTATTTATTTTCACATGATTGGCTCTTGAAAAGGCAAGGCTTGTCCTCTGTCGATAGCTAATCAAGATTGAATCCTAAATGTCACATTAATAGGAAAAGTTTTACTCCCACATTTCTTTTGTCCTTATTTGACATTTGTCACTTTGTGAAAGTAATGTACCGGGCTAACCCAGCTAAATACTAATGGAAGAGGTCATCCTCTCAGTAAACACATTATAGCTCTATAGCTCTGTGTTGTGTGCTAGTGGGTAGACTACAGAATAATAGACATTCTGTTGTTCTGAATGTCTAACATAACACAAGGCAGCTCCAGCTGGCTTCCTAACCTAACACTGCATGGGCTTAGTGGAGATGCAGCCTGTGTGGGTGGCAGAGAAAGCTGTGATTAAGTAGTGTTGGTTGTTAGTTATTATTGTCAGACTTAATTTGTGTGCCACCTAATGTGTCTGTGATAGCCATCTTGGACACTAATTGATTCCAACTGTTTTGTGTCTACTTTGATACCTGCTGTTGCTTTGTGACGGGGAAAAGAATAGAAGGCAAATCCAAACCCAGCCTAAAAAGCGGTGTAATTGCTGTTTTTGTAGTTTAATCCAGGAGTGTGCATGTGTGCTTCTGTGTGTGTGTGCGTGAGAGTATGTGCGTCTGCCTGTGCATTCAATCCTTTGTGAGTGTGTTCCTGTTTGTTTGTGGCTTTGCGGGGCGGATATCTGTTTGCGTTCGTCTGTCTGCATTTCCTCCTGTACTGTACTTATCTCATTAACAGTGTGTTTCTTTCTCTGTGTCTCTCTGTGCAGACGGAGGACGGAGATGGGGAAGAGAACCTGATGGAGAACCCCTACTCCATGAAGCTGGAGTTTGTGGACGATCCCAACTTTAAAAACAAGGTCAACTACTCCTACAGCGCCGTCCAGATCCCCACAGACATCTATAAGGGCTGTAAGTACCAAGCTGCACAGGCATCCACACACACGATCTGACCTTTTTGGGGAAGGAAATAGGATACCTAGCAGTTTCACAACTGGATACATTCAACCAAAATGTGTCTTCTGCATCAGAGAGGTGCGGACGGCTGCTTTAATAGACATCCACGTCATCAGCACCCAGTTGTTGTAGGAGGTTAACTGCATTGCTCAGGGGCAAAACAGCAGATTTTTCCACTTTGCTGGCTCAGGGATTCAAACCAGCGACCCTTCAGTTACTGGCCGCTAGGCTACCTTACCGCCCTGTTTTGCTGGGTTACATACAACGTTTTTTATTACACATGTTCTGACAGGATAAATCCTTGAGATGCCTCATTTTGTTTCTGAGGGGGTCCTGAGCTGCGGGGAGGACAGGTCATATTAACTCCTGGAATAGAGTCAATGGAATGATATCAAGCTTGGTTTCCATGTGGTTCATAATGCACTATTCCACTGACTCCATTCCACTGACGTCCTTCACCTCAGCAGCCTCCAACGGTGTGAGCTGAGCACTGTATGCTGCTCCTCTGTGTCAACACTTGCTTACTGTAACATAATAGGACATGGCAGTAGTGTTCCCACAGTGTGTGTGTGTGTGTGTGTGTGTGTGTGTGTGTGTGTGTGTGTGTGTGTGTGTGTGTGCACAACGGGCATAACTCCCTCCTTGGGAGTCATCCAAAAATGGACACTAGTGAACACGTACCTGCTGGGGCTGTAATCTCGCAGTCACCCTTTATTTTCTCTATAACCAACAAACCAAAATTGGTTCTGTGA
This sequence comes from Oncorhynchus kisutch, assembly GCF_002021735.2. Lineage (NCBI taxonomy): Eukaryota > Metazoa > Chordata > Actinopteri > Salmoniformes > Salmonidae > Oncorhynchus > Oncorhynchus kisutch. The sequence goes on along the minus strand of NC_034174.2, from coordinate 15,983,236 downwards.
AAGTTCCCAGGACATTCGTTAGGTTACGGAAAATGTTCTCATAACACAAAACTGTCCAGTTGTGCTAATGACTATATAATTGTTATATAAAACATTCACCCGATGTTGCAAGAACATTCCTAGAACACATTTAATCTTTTCTTTAAAGGTTCCCATAATGTTTAATTCGGTTGTGGGAACAGTCTGGTGAGAACAGTGTGGGGACATCACACAAGATATGTTCCCAAAACCCCAAAACTGTCCAGTTGTTCGGATGATTCTACAATGTTTCCTTTAGGGTGCAAAAAACATTCACCTGATGTTACAAAAACGTTCCCAGAACACATTTCGTCTGTAAACATTCTTACAACATTAAGGGAATGTCCTGTGCAACCTAACTTAAACATTATATGAATGTCATCACAGCTGAGCATATTTTGTGTTTTGGGAACATATCTCTTGCAATGTACCCACACTGTTCCCACAACCTAACTTAAACATTATATGAATGTCATCACAGCTGAGCATATTTTGTTGTTTTAGGAACATATCTCTTGCAATGTACCCACACTGTTCCCACAACCTAACTTAAACATTATATGAATGTCATCACAGCTGAGCATATTTTGTTGTTTTAGGAACATATCTCTTGCAATGTACCCACACTGTTCCCACAACCAACCTTGGAAAGTTGTGGAGATATGACAAGAGAAAGGTTCCCAAAACACCAAAACATGGCAGTTGTACTGACATTCAGATAATGTTTGTATCAGAGTGCACAAAACATTCCTTTTATGTTGCAAGAACGTTGACAGAACAGCCTTAATTAGGTTGTGGGAACAGTGTGGGTACATTGCAAGAGATATGTTCCACAAACAACAAAATATGCTCAGCTGTGATGACATTCATATAATGTTTAAGTTAGGTTGCACAGGACATTCCCTTAATGTTGTAAGAATGTTTACCGAACATGTGGTCTAAGTTCTTTAAAGGTTTCTAGAACATTTAATTAAGTTATGGGAGTTGTCTGGGATGTTGCGCGAATATTCTCATATTCCCACTATTGCACAATGTTCCACAATTTCCAAATAAGTCAGTTTTGATGACGTTCATAGCATATTTCTTTTAGGTTTAACATAATATTCTATTAATATTCACACAATTTAGAAAATGTTATATTTAAGTTTTACCTATTATTGCCACAACATTCTCAGCATGCACATTTGTAGTTCCTTAAAGCATAAGAAATCAGATTGTAATACATCCCAATTATGTTTCTCTCCATATTTAATGGTAATTCACATTTGAGGACTGTATTGTGATATAGAGACTCATAGAATTTTAAATTTGTTACAAGTACACAGCATATGAAGAGGATGGAATGATGTTAATAAATCAGAAATGGTGTTCTGTGTCCTGATTGGCCATATTAGACCCTGCCAGGATGCAGATATCCCCAGGTGGCACAGAGGGTTAATGATCTGGCTGCAGATCCAAAGGTTGCAGGTTAAATCCCACATATTCTTTAACCATGTTTCTTTTGAGAGAAATTGAGGCTCAGCCTACTAAAAGAGAACGCTGTCTTTTACTCATCCAGATTTGTAAATCCAGTCAGTTATTCAGAATTTAGACCAACTGTAAAAAACAAAACATTTTGTAACAATTAACTGTTCAACTTCTTAGAAAACACAACCCTGTCTTATTTTTCATGATCTGAAAAGCAAAAGTGTTCCTAGATCAGCACTTATAGTCTTGGATACCTTGTAAACATGGACCCAGAGGTACGCAGCATATAAAGAGGAAGAGGGGAAGTGATGGTGACTAACCCAGTTAACCGTTAGTTATGTCTAAGAAGGTTTAAAAGGAAGCATGGAATTCCTGATTGACCATACAGCCATGGCTATATACTGACAAAAAGAATCCATAAGAGCACTTCCCTGGTGGCACAGAGTATGAAAGACCTGGCTTGGGAACCAAACATTCCAGGTACAAACCCCACATATGCAGATTGTCAACATATGAAGTGTAAAACATATGGTTATATTTGTATGATTAATTGCTGTTCCAATATCTTCTATATTAAAATGCTGTGTGTCTTTCACTTTTCAGTGGGCCTACAATACAGTCATTAAATCTGGATGGAAACATAATGGGGATGTATTCCAATTGGCTTTTAAGAGCTGAGAATGTTGTGGAAATATTAGTTCAAACTTAAATATAACATTTTTGAAATGTTCTGAGGACCACCATAACAAGGTAAAATGCATTGTGTTTGAATATTCATAGGATTGTATGTTAAGCCTAAAGCAAATACGCTATGAATGTAATAAAAACTGACTTATTTGGAAATTGTGGAACATTGTGCCACAGTGTGGGAATGTTCTGTTCAACATTTTTGAATATCACAATACTATTCTTGCAACGTCCCAGATAATTCCCATAAGTTCATAACATTTTATTGGAACCTTTAAAGAACTTAGACCATGTGTTCTGCCAACATTCTTACAGAATTAAGGTAATGTCCTGTACAACCTAACTTAAACATTGTATAAATGTCATCACAACTGAGAATATTTTGTGTTTTAGGAACCTAGTGAAGACTTACAGAAACGTTTGACCTCTGTCATTGCCAACAAAGGGTATATAACAAAGTATTGAGAGAAACTTTTGTTATTGACCAAATACTTATTTTCCACCATAATTTGCAAATACATTTTTTACAAATCCTACAATGTGATTTTCTGGATTTTTTAAAATAATTTTGTCTGTCATAGTTGAAGTTTACCTATGATGAAAATTACAGACCTCTCTCATCTTTTTAAGTGGGAGAACTTGCACAATTGGTGGCTGACTAAATACTTTTTTGCCCCACTGTATATATTTTGAGATGTTATCATCCTAATGTTAGATAAAAGTCTAACTAGAACTTCATGGGAATCTAAGCTAATGTTCTTGGAATGTTCCCAGTTTGCCGGGTACTCTCTCTGTTATCTCTCTCTCTTATCATATTGTAATATGTTGGACATGAATGTGTTCACACTCTGTATCCCAAATAATTCACCAATTATCTGCTAACAGATAGACCACCGTTTCTACCTGTTTTGTTTGCAGTCTTCCTCTTCATCAGAAGAACCTCTCTATTTCTGAGGCATAGAAGCTAGGAACCCGGTTTATAACAAGCTTTTCCAGCAGCCTCTCTCGGCGAATCTTCAGAGTTAGCTGCTCTTTATCCCGGACGAGGGGACAAAGAACATGGAGAACCAACCATGGAGCAATCAGTCCTGCCTGTTGTTCCTGTAGCCATTTTGTGCTGGCCCCTAGATTCTCTCAAAGATATGCCTTTACTGGGACTTGTATATGAATAAAGGCTTTCTGATTTAGCCTGCTGGGGATTATATAGGCATAGTAGTAGAATGGAATACTCTGGGAGGATGTTAATTTGAAAGAGTTTTTCTCAGCAAAAAATGTTTACTGTGGGAAAATCAAGTCCCTGTGCATAGTCTGCAGTGGACAGATTGGCCCAGCTGTTTCAGTTTTGGCACCAGCGCTGTTATGAGCATGCTGTGTGAGTGCTGTTATTTCTCCTTAGTTGAGTAAAATGCAGTACTCATATACAGAAGCCAGTCATTCTCACACTCAAATCATTCAATAGCCTAGCTTCTGTCAATAACACATATATAATACATTCTAAATACAAGCATACAACACATGGTTTTGTTATACAATATTGTGGTCATGCACTGTATGCATTTGATAAAGGTAGACATTGATGTTCATTCATATTTCATATTTGGACATTGAGTTAGCAGTAGCACAACATATTATGACCAGTAGTGTTAAGCTATAAAATCATGTTATTAGGAATAAGTCAAGCAAATGTATCAAGCATCTCAGAGTAGGAGTGCTGATCTAGGATCAGTTTTGCCTATTAGATCGCAATGAATAAGATTTGCATCGATAGGGGGGACCTGATCCTAGTTCAGCACTCCTACTCTAAGACGCTTGATCCAAATGGCCCCAGAGATCTCAAGTTAAAAGCTGATTTTCATGTAGAGTTGAAAGAAAATTGCCTATTATCCTCCTGGGACATTTCTACCTCTGAGTTCCTGGGGCTTGGAGCCCTGTCGAAAGGGCAGAGACATGCTCAGTACCGAAGGAGAAGGCTTCTGCTGGAACATCACAGGTGGCTAGGGGAGCTCACGAGGAACTGATGAGGAGCTGATGAGGAACTGATGAGGAGCTGATGAGGAGCTGATGAGGAGCTGATGAGCAACTGATGAGGAACTGATGTGGGTGGAACGTTTGTCTGTGGGTCTTGAGAGGTCTGGGCTCATTGAAAGAGCTTTAGGGTCAGTGGAGTGAGCAGGAAAGGCTGTCTGGCCAACCCAGGAAGAGCGGAGCAGAGCAGCAGGAGAGTGACATGGTCAGCATTAGAGAATACAAGCCTGGAACTGAATCTAAAAGTTACAATAAGGTCCAGTAATTGAATCTACTATATAGTTGGTGTGCTGAGTATAGAGCGAATTACTATCTAAATGACTTCTCCAAAACTTCATCAGTTCCATTTTATGATTCATTATTCCACTGCTGATTCCTGCTGCCAAGTCTGCAAGTTCACTTCTCCTTCAGTTCTGATGCCTGAGTCTTTGTGCTACTTTACCTGGGAAACACCAGCAGACTATAGATCACTTATTAAATACGGCAATGCTTCAGAGCCTGTTCATTCTATTGAAATCCCTCTGATACTAATCTCTCCCTCTGTTTTAAACCCTCTACTATACCCTCAGATTATTTCTCTATCTACTGTAGTCTATATCTCTGATTTATGTTGTGAGCCCCCTAGTTTCTGTGACTGTGTCTTTTGCTCTTTCCGGATGGAACACATGACATGGCATGTGTTCCATCATGTTTGCCTGAACCACAAACAGTCAGTGTCCATGCCACAGCCACTATGGGATAGAAAATGAACAGGGTGCTATCTACACAGGAGCTGGCGTATTGTGTGGTATTATGTGTCTAAGGCAGTAAGTGTTAGTGGACTATAGTATGGATGAGTTTAGTGTTCTGTGTCATGCTTTGTGGATGGAGTAAATGAATAGAGTTTATTATGAGCACTCATCCTCTGTGTACTTGAAGGGGTTGTTATTGTAGTGCTTTGATAATGAACGCCTAAGAGAAGAGGGTCGAACCATGAAACTTTAGTAATATGATTGGTTTTCTCTGTTATATTTGAGGATTGGAAGGAGCTGGTTTTTGCATGACAAGTAGTTTTTACAAAATTGTGTTAGGCATAGTAATGATATGGCAACAACAGAGTTTCTGACACACGGGAGATGGACCAAGAGAAAGAGCCTGAGAGAGAGGAAAAGAGAGAGAGGGAGTGAGGAAGGGAGAGAGAGAGAGAGAGAGAAGGAGAAAAGGAGGAGGAGAGAGACTTTAATAATAGAAACCGTTTAGAGCTAAAAGCTTTTTATTTTTTTATTGAGTTCCTTTCAGCGGCTAAATGAGGCAGTGTATGAGTCCTGGTTTGATTTGTCTGCCAGGGACCATATCCGTTTATTGAGATTGAGAGTGTTCCCTGGGCACAGTAATGAACCATTTTATGATTCATTATTCCACTGCTGATTCCTGCTGCCAAGTCTGCAAACTTTCTAATTAACTTAGGTCAAACATTCACACAGTTTTCTTCTAATTATCGATGCTTATTGCAGAACGGACACCGCCACAGAGGAATAAATTGATGTGGAGAGAGAGGATTTATTCTTGTGGTTGGTGAATGTGAGGGAAACGTTGAGGGAACGAATGGCAGGGAGAGTTTTTCTGAATAATTGCCGGGGAAGAGCTCAGGGGAATATAATCTTACAGGGAATCACAGAGAAACAGGGATAGGAGAGGAAGCCCTTTCCTGCAGTCAAATGACCTAGTGACCTCATGGGTGGAATGTCATTCATATTTTTCACTAATTTGATCATTCATAAACAAACAACAACAAACAAATTCTGAAAATCTGGTGTTTCTATGTCAAACGGTTTTGTTATATTTCATTTTTCTGTGATGTATAATAAGTGTAATTTTGGGATCCGAACTCAAAATTGAATGCATGTCTATATCTGACATGGTACAGGTGTCTTCTTTTTTTAATGCCCAAAAACATGTGTGAGGTGTATACTTTTGTTTCAAAGTATATTTGATTAAGACTACCAAGAAACACTGTGTATGACCCTGATTTAGCAAACTGCAGTAAAAGGTTAAATAAAAACCACTGAAAGAATCCCATCACACACTTAAAGATGCAATCTGGGATCTTCAGCACTTACAAATTCATAACATATCATACGAAATGGATGACGTAGTACACAATTGTGTACACATTTCGGGGACCCATTTTGGCTTGTGAGTGCTCCTTCTGGCTAAAATGATAGAAAATCTTCACCTATTTCACTCCTGGGTCTGTCTTTAGTTTCATCACCTCTTTAATTCCTGGGTCTGTCTTTAGTTTCATCACATATTTCACTCCTGGGTCTGTCTTTAGTTTCATCATCTCTTTAACGCAAATCAAATCAAATCAAATGTATTTGTCACATACACATGGTTAAAAATCAAATCAAATCAAATCAAATTTATTTGTCACATACACATGGTTAGCAGATGTTAATGCGAGTGTAGCGAAATGCTTGTGCTTCTAGTTCCGACAATGCAGTAATAACGAACAAGTGATCTAACTAACAATTCCAAAAAAAACTACTGTCTTATACACAGTGTAAGGGGATAAAGAATATGTACATAAGGATATATGAATGAGTGATGGTACAGAGCAGCATAGGCAAGATACAGTAGATGATATCGAGTACAGTATATACATATGAGATGAGTATGTAAACCAAGTGGCATAGTTAAAGTGGCTAGTGATACATGTATTACATAAGGATGCAGTCGATGATATAGAGTACAGTATCTACGTATGCATATGAGATGAATAATGTAGGGTAAGTAACATTATATATGGTAGCATTGTTTAAAGTGGCTAGTGATATATTTACATCATTTCCCATCAATTCCCATGATTAAAGTGGCTGGAGTAGAGTCAGCATATGTTAATGCGAGTGTAGCGAAATGCTTGTGCTTCTAGTTCCGACAATGCAGTAATAACCAACGAGTAATCTAACCTAACAACTCCTGGATCTGTCTTTAGTTTCATCACCTCTTTAACTCCTGGGTCTGTCTTTAGTTTCATCATCTCTTTAACTCCTGGGTCTGTCTTTAGTTTCATCATCTCTTTAACTCCTGGGTCTGTCTTTAGTTTCATCATCTCTTTAACTCCTGGGTCTGTCTTTAGTTTCATCACCTCTTTAACTCCTGGGTCTGTCTTTAGTTTCATCATCTCTTTAACTCCTGGGTCTGTCTTTAGTTTCATAATCTCTTTAACTCCTGGGTCTGTCTTTAGTTTCATCATCTCTTTAACTCCTGGGTCTGTCTTTAGTTTCATCATCTCTTTAACTCCTGGGTCTGTCTTTAGTTTCATCATCTCTTTAACTCCTGGGTCTGTCTTTAGTTTCATCACCTCTTTAACTCCTGGGTCTGTCTTTAGTTTCATCACCTCTTTAACTCCTGGGTCTGTCTTTAGTTTCATCATCTCTTTAACTCCTGGGTCTGTCTTTAGTTTCATCATCTCTTTAACTCCTGGGTCTGTCTTTAGTTTCATCATCTCTTTAACTCCTGGGTCTGTCTTTAGTTTCATCATCTCTTTAACTCCTGGGTCTGTCTTTAGTTTCATCATCTCTTTAACTCCTGGGTCTGTCTTTAGTTTCATCATCTCTTTAACTCCTGGGTCAGTCTTTAGTTTCATCATCTCTTTAACTCCTGGGTCTGTCTTTAGTTTCATCATCTCTTTAACTCCTGGGTCTGTCTTTAGTTTCATCATCTCTTTAACTCCTGGGCCTGTCTTTAGTTTCATCACCTCTTTAACTCCTGGGTCTGTCTTTAGTTTCATCATCTCTTTAACTCCTGGGTCTGTCTTTAGTTTCATCATCTCTTTAACTCCTGGGTCTGTCTTTAGTTTCATCATCTCTTTAACTCCTGGGTCTGTCTTTAGTTTCATCACCTCTTTAACTCCTGGGTCTGTCTTTAGTTTCAGAGAAGCTTCACACCTGTGTGATATAATGGTTATTGCACCAGACTGAAGATGGTATTAATAGTTTTGCAGACACAGCTGCTATACGGTACAGTAGTGAGTAATCGCTGGTGTTACTGGAACACTTTTCATTTCAGAGATAACCACTTAAAAACACATTTGGCTATATTTACATTTCTGTTGTCATAGTAACAGAAGAATAAAGATAAAGACAGCATTTAAGTACAGGAAAACCCAAACATGTTCTTTCTTTAGTCTTGAAGTTGGAATAAAGTTCAAATCCCCTGCATGCAGAGCAGTGGCAGGCCCTGTCATTGCCGTTCTATGGTACACATCAGCTGTGAGCAACGTGCTTATTGCAATAGAATGGTGAGGAGTGACTAATTGCATGTGTACATGAAAGAGTGGGTGAAGTGAAGCTTTGCTGGTTAGAATGAAGGGAAGGATTAGTCCTCCTCTACTTTGGAGGGAGGCTGCTGTCCCTCTCTCCCTCTTTCTTTCTCCCAGCTAATCAGAGAGAGCAAACACGCCCAACATTAATGTCCAAACCACCAGCTAAAAGCACATGTTCCCTGAATGTTAGCTACTGCTCTGCGGTGGTGCAGTAGTAGGTGAGGCGTGGACACTGTGACTGTTTGTGGTTCAGGCACCCCTCTGAACGTCTTCAGGCAAACATGATGGAACACATGCCATGTCATGGGTTCCATCCAAAAAGAGCAAAAGACACAGTCACAGAAACTAGGGGGCTCACAACATAAATCAGAGATATAGACTACAGTAGATAGAGAAATAATCTGAGGGTATAGTAGAGGGTTTAAAACAGAGGGAGAGATTAGTATCAGAGGGATTTCAATAGAATGAACAGGCTCTGAAGCATTGCCGTATTTAATAAGTGATCTATAGTCTGCTGGTGTTTCCCAGGTAAAGTAGCACAAAGACTCAGGCATCAGAACTGAAGGAGAAGTGAACTTGCAGACTTGGCAGCAGGAATCAGCAGTGGAATAATGAATCATAAAATGGAACTGATGAAGTTTTGGAGAAGTCATTTAGATAGTAATTCGCTCTATACTCAGCACACCAACTATATAGTAGATTCAATTACTGGACCTTATTGTAACTTTTAGAGGAATACCACAATTTATGTGGGTAATGGGTAATTAAGTTACAGTATAACGATATGGATTATTGAAAAGAGAAGTGATTTAATTTAGGCTAAAGAGGTAGTAAAATACAGTCAAATTACATCTAAAGGTGTGTGCCGTGTGCATCCATCCAGCCCACCTCAGGCTCATCCTATGGCTGAAATAGACGTGTTCTTTCTGTCACCCAGCTTATGCTATGCTGGAGATCATCTCAGTCCTCCTCAACATCAAGACAGATTTATGGAGCGAGAGACTGAGAGAGAAAAGCAAAAGTCATTTTGAAAGGAAATGACTGTATGGGGGATTTAAAGTCTGTTTTTCACTCAGAGGGAGAAAACAGCTAAAATCAACACATGGCTCTATTTATATTTCTACCATTCCTCTTGATTTGATTCGCTCTGTCTTACGCACCATACTCATCCCAGCACCCCCTGCACCCACCTCCCTACCCCCACTCCTAAAGTGTATGCCCAGTGAAGGGGCACTATCGTTTACCCACACGCTAATGAGAACAGTCAGCACACCAGACTCCACTTCACTCACCACCAAGCTCACAAATTACATTTCATTTGTTTATTTTTGACTGCATCACTTTAATTAGAAAAAGTCTTTGGGCAGAGATCTCTCCAGTCTTTGATTCTTATGAGACGTTCTGCGTTTGATTTGCTCTTCACAGTTCGGGAAGTTTGAGAGCAGGATTGAGGGCTTCAATCAGAAATACAGTGTTTTCAACAGTTTTATCCATATAAACATAGTTTATCTCATGTACCACATATTAATGTAGGCTACCGCATGTTATTTGAATTAGAGTGTTACTTCAGTTGGTTACTGGAAGGGTTCTGTAAATACATTACATGTCCTTACAGGTGTTTTAGAGAACTTCCATCTACTTTTTCTGAGAGAAGTAACATTAGCATATGTTTTGTGAAGTTCACTTAAAATGTGTCAACCTTTCTCTTCTTCTGTCTCTGGAAAACTTGGAGGAAAACATGCATTCCTTCAAAGTGCCCAGACCTTGTTTTACGAAGTCATTGTAGATGTGTGAGGTGGTGCCAGTTTCAGGCAGCTATTTGTTTTTCATCTGTTGGATGAAAGGTTTGTAAGACCAGGGTTTCAAGCACACTGATGGACCAAATGAGAGCTTTGGAAAGAGAAGAGAGAGAGAGAGAGAGAGAGAGAGAGAGAGGGGTGGATGCTAAGGAGAGGGATGTTGGGCGTGGCAGTTTTTGCCATGTTTGAGATTGCAGGTTATGTAGTTAATGGGATCCAAAAAATAGGCCACATCTGCCAGTGTAAAAAAAAATGATTACCCCTGCGCTGTGTGTATTAAAAATAAATGTGTACTGAATGTGTTTGTTAAAAGGACCTCCTTTACTATTGTATGGTTAATTTAGATTCTATTACCACCACTGTATAGCTGGTTCTATTGTATGGATAATGTATGGTCAATTACCACCACTGTATAGCTGGTTCTATTGTATGGTTAATTTAGATTCTATTACCACCACTGTATAGCTGGTTCTATTGTATGGATAATGTATGGTCAATTACCACCACTGTATAGCTGGTTCTATTGTATGGATAATGTATGGTCAATTACCACCACTGTATAGCTGGTTCTATTGTATTTAGAATAGAGGTTATATTACCACCACTGTATAGCTGGTTCTATTGTATGGAGAAATTAGGTTCTATTACCACCACTGTATATATAGCTGGTTCTATTGTATTTAGAATAGAGGTTATATTACCACCACTGTATAGCTGGTTCTATTGTATGGAGAATATAGGTTCTATTACCACCACTGTATAGCTGGTTCTATTGTATTTAGAATAGTGGTTCTATTACCACCACTGTATAGCTGGCTCTATTGTATTTAGAATAGAGGTTCTATTACCACCACTGTATAGCTGTTTATATTGTATTTAGAATAGAGGTTCTATTACCACCACTGTATAGCTGGTTCTATTGTATGGAGAATATAGGTTATATTACCACCACTGTATAGCTGGTTCTATTGTATGGAGAAATGAGGTTCTATTACCACCACTGTATATATAGCTGGTTCTATTGTATTTAGAATAGAGGTTATATTACCACCACTGTATAGCTGGTTCTATTGTATGGAGAATATAGGTTCTATTACCACCACTGTATAGCTGGTTCTATTGTATTTAGAATAGAGGTTCTATTACCACCACTGTATAGCTGGTTCTATTGTATTTAGAATATAGGTTATATTACCACCACTGTATAGCTGGTTCTATTGAATGTAGAATAGAGGTTCTATTTCCACCACTGTATAGCTGGTTCTATTGAATGTAGAATAGAGGTTCTATTACCACCACTGTATAGCTGGTTCTATTGTATTTAGAATAGAGGTTCTATTACCACCACTGTATAGCTGGTTCTATTGTATTTAGAATAGAGGTTCTATTACCACCACTGTATAGCTGGTTCTATTGAATGTAGAATAGAGGTTCTATTTCCACCACTGTATAGCTGGTTCTATTGTATTTAGAATAGAGGTTCTATTACCACCACTGTATAGCTGGTTCTATTGTATGGAGAAATTAGGTTATATTACCACCACTGTATAGCTGGTTCTATTGTATTTAGAATAGAGGTTCTATTACCACCACTGTATAGCTGGTTCTATTGTATTTAGAATAGAGGTTCTATTACCACCACTGTTTAGCTGGTTCTATTCTATGGATAAATTAGGTTCTATTACCACCACTGTAAAGCTGGTTCTATTGTAATGGAGAAATTAGGTTCTATTACCACGACTATATAGCTGGTTCTATTGTATTTAGAATAGAGCTTCTATTACCACCATTGTATAGCTGGTTCTATTGTATTTAGAATAGAGCTTCTATTACCACCACTGTATAGCTGGTTCTATTATATGGAGAATATAGGTTCTATTACCACCGCTGTATATATAGTTGGTTCTATTATATGGAGAATATAGGTTCTATTACCACCACTGTATATATAGCTGGTTCTATTATATGGAGAATATAGGTTCTATTACCACCGCTGTATATATAGTTGGTTCTATTATATGGAGAATAGAGGTTCTATTACCACCGCTGTATATATAGTTGGTTCTATTATATGGAGAATAGAGGTTCTATTACCACCACTGTATAGCTGGTTCTATTATATGGAGAATATAGGTTCTATTACCACCGCTGTATATATAGTTGGTTCTATTATATGGAGAATATAGGTTCTATTACCACCACTGTATATATAGTTGGTTCTATTATATGGAGAATATAGGTTCTATTACCACCACTGTATATATAGTTGGTTCTATTATATGGAGAATATAGGTTCTATTACCACCACTGTATAGCTGGTTGTATTATATGGAGAATAGAGGTTCTATTACCACCGCTGTATATATAGCTGGTTCTATGGTATGGAGAATGTATTTTCTATTACCAGCAGGGTGCAGTTACATCTCTTGGCCACTCTTCAGAGAAACGGTAAAAATATCTTCATGAAGATGATGACGATAATAATGGTTATTACTTCTTCTAAGGCCTTATCCATTTAATAGCTAGTTCTATCATCCCAAATGTATTTGTTATGTGGGATCGTTTGTATTCCCGCCTGTAATATATCACACCAGACGTGTCTGTCTGTGTGTGAATTAGCAGCCTTCTATAATGCTGGATTAAGATTAAGTTGTGCTGTGTGATTAACCAAAAATAGGTAATTTTTTCATTTTTTTAACAACTAATTGACTGACAGGTGAAATTATTTTAATTCCACTTTGTATTTGCTTTTCTTCTTCTAGAGATAAATCGGATCTGTGATATGTAACAGGGAGTTGTAGTTTCCAACAGGCCATTATTCTTTGTAATTTAGTGCATCAAATGTGGTAATTTGCTACAATGACCATTATCCATTGCGCATCTAGTTGTCAGGTCTGTGTTTCTTTTACACCTGCTACAGAAGAGAGACAGGAATGCGGGATCGTGAGGCGATATAGAATGCAGCTGTTGCTTTGCAAGGTATCTCTACCTGAAAATGAGAAAGATGAGCCTCACAAAGTGCTCAAGGGCCATGCCACAAAGTGCGCAAGGGCCATGCTTGCAAGCAAGCAGGTCGGAGCGAGGGTGAGGGCGGGGGTGAGGTCAAGGGTGAAGGTGGGGGCAGGTCGGGTAAGGGTAAGGGATGGGGCGAGGGCGAGGGTGAAGAGTGGGGCAGGTCAGGGCGAGGCTGGGAGTGAGGGTTGGGGTGAGGGTGGGGGAGAGGGCAGATCGAGCCCCTTCTCTCTCTCTCTAACCTGACAGTTCGTCAGCAACTCGAAGCAGTAATTGAAAATCATGGGAAAAGTGGATAATGATTGTTTATTTGTGTGAAAAGGGGAGAAGGCTGGACTTGGTGGTTCAGCGGCTTATCTGGCTGTGGTTGGCTGAGTAATTAAATCAGGAAAGCCAGTGAAGTTATGCTCAGCTCAGCGCCTCGTCCTGTTTCTCCTTTAATCAAGAGCCCATTAAACCTCTGATTGCGTGCCCCATCTTCTGACTCCAGCTCAGCTTTTAAACAGGAACTGAAAGCCTCTCTCTGTTGCAGGGGGGTTGGTGGCATGCACAGGATGCAAAGTTAGAGATAAATAGCAGGACAGGTATTGGGTTAAGAACTGAAAGCCTTTTATATGGTAGCAGATCACGGGTAATGGGGAGCTGAGGAATTGGGTGGGGCGGGGGGGAGTGTTAGGAGAGGGGCATTATAGCACTCACAGGATACAAAGTAGTATATAAAGTGCAAGAGTGGTAATAGAAGGAGAGAGAAGGAGAGCGACATGCTGATGGTGGAATATATGTGGACATGAGTCTAACATTCAACATGTTTTCCAGTTCTGGTTAAATGGGTGATCAGGCCCATAAATCCCTTTCATAAAGTACAACCGACTTGTGAGATATAGCTCTGACCTTAAATTATACACACACACACACACTAGGAACCATGCTCTTTCCATAACATAGACTGACCAGGTGAAACCAGGGAAACCTATGATCCTTTATTGATGTCGCAAATCCACCTCAAGCAGGGTAGATGAAGGGGAGGAGACAGGTTAAAGAAGGATTTTTAAGACTTGAGATAATTATTATTATTTTTATTTACCTTTATTTTACTAGGCAAGTCAGTTAAGAACAAATTCTTATTTTCAATGACGGCCTAGGAACAGTGGGTTGTGTGTGCTCACAGTGACCTGTATGCTCTCGTTGGCTGGCCCTCGCTTCATACTCGTCGCCAAACCCACCGGCTCCAGGTCATCTATAAGTCTATGCTAGGTAAAGCCCCGCCTAATCTCGGCTCACTGGTCACCATAGCAGCACCCACTCCAGCAGGTACAGTGCCTTGCGAAAGTATTCGGCCCCCTTGAACTTTGCGACCTTTTGCCACATTCCAGGCTTCAAACATAAAGATATAAAACTGTATTTTTTTGTGAAGAATCAACAACAAGTGGGACACAATCATGAAGTGGAACGACATTTATTTGATATTTCAAACTTTTTTAACAAATCAAAAAGCTGAAAAATTGGGCGTGCAAAATTATTCAGCCCCTTTACTTTCAGTGCAGCAAACTCTCTCCAGAAGTTCAGTGAGGATCTCTGAATGATCCAATGTTGACCTAAATGACTAATGATGATAAATACAATCCACCTGTGTGTAATCAAATCTCCGTATAAATGCACCTGCACTGTGATAGTCTCAAAGGTCCGTTAAAAGCGCAGAGAGCATCATGAAGAACAAGGAACACACCAGGCAGGTCCGAGATACTGGGCGCACTCATCTTCTGCACATCTATCACTCCAGTGTTTAATTTCTATATTGGAATTATTTCGCCACTATGGCCTATTTATTGCCTTAACTCCCTTATCCTACCTCATTTGCACACACTGTATATAGACTTTTTCAATTCTATTATTGACTTTATGTTTGTTTATTCCATGTGTAACTCTGTGTTGTTTTTGTCGCACTGCTTTGCTTTATCTTGGCCAGGTCGCAGTTGTAAATGAGAACTTGTTCTCAACTAGCCTACCTGGTTAAAAAATAAATAAAAACCTGATGTGGAATAGAGTTCCATGTAGTCATGTCTCTGTTTAGTACTGTGCGCCTCCCATAGTCTGTTCTGGACTTGGGGACTGTGAAGAGACCTCTGGTGGCATGTCTTGTGGGGTATGCATGGGTGTCTGAGCTGTGTGCTGGTAGTTTAAACAGACATTTCGGTGCATTCAATATGTTAATAGTTCTAGTGATGACGTCAATCTCTTGATGACGTCAATCTCTTCTCTATTTTGAGCCAAGAGAGATTGACATGCATATTATTAATGTTAGGTCTCGGTGTACATTTAAGGGCCAACCGTTTTGCCCTGGGCCAATTGTAATTTTCCTTCTTTGTGGCACCTGACCACACGACTGGACAGTAGTCCAGGTGTGACAAAACTAGGGCCTGTAGGACATCATATTGTCCTGGATTACTTCTTCATTATCCTGGACACCCAGTATAAGTATGTGATCTGCTCTACCCCCAGTGCTAGTGTGGTCATTGCCATGTTGATTGTGCTGTACTGTACACACTATGCTGACAGTGTGTCCTCCTCTCCTCTCATCCTGTCCTGCAGCACCAGTCATCCTGAATGAGCTGAACTGGACCCAGGCTCTGGAGAGGGTTTTCATTGATAACCGCCGGGAGGACAGCTCTCTGCGCTGGCAGGTGTTCGGCAGTGCCACGGGGGTCACAAGATATTACCCAGGTAGGTCCCGGATCGTTATTAATAAGCGTATTATCAACTTGAACTATAAATAAAAAAGATCAAGCTGATGTTCAGAATGATGTTTGACATTTCTTCCTTTTCCCAGCCACTCCATGGAGAGCACCCAATAAGATTGACTTGTATGACGTCCGCAGGCGGCCATGGTGGGTACACTGCAAATTGATCGGTGTTGATTTTTCTGTGTTACATTTCTAGTGTTGATTCAGGAATTAAATTGACTCTGTACGAGTTAAATTAGCACTCAGTGATGTAAAACTACCCTTAGTGTTGGTGTTTATAAGCAGAGTTATTGTTTTACACTGTGGAGAGTAAAACAGTCTCATCAAAACTACGCCCATCTTTATCATATTTCCCAGCATGCTCTACTGCAGGTAGATTTTTTGGTATTGTTTTTAATATCTATGGTTTTGCATGTGATTGTTTTTGCATTGATTAATTCATCTTATGCTACACAAAGATAAATAGCATACATTTTTCTAAACTAATCCAATCAGTTAGTTCGTTTTTGCCAATAGAAGAGTAGATTTGAAAATTTTGCTTCTGTAGTCTCACCAGGGTGCCTGCGCACCGGCCTCTATAGAGCCTCACAGTGGAGTTGTCATAATACCCACTAAAACCTAGTGGTTAAACAGGGAAATGTTTTCAATCGTTTTTCCACCATTTATTTTCCCATAAGGGATTTTAGAAACACTTAAAATAAGGGCTGTGTTTCGTGTAGGCTTACCCTGGCTTGATGTTTTGTTAACTGTGTAAAACTCTCTCGGACATGGTGACTTTTATTTTTATTTGGCTCTATTTACGCTCATATTTGAAAATGCTAATTAGGGTTCAAGTAGGCATCATGCAAAACTACAAAGCTCCTGCACGTCATCTCTAGCGGACACCTTTGCTAACAGGTATTGTGTCAATTTAAAACTTGCACAAGTTCACAGAATTATCCATTTAAAGAAATTAGGCAATTTATTACTAAATTTAGCTTACATTAGATAGTTAATCCAGAGATTCTTACCTTTGCCTCAATTCAGCAGTCTCATCCAGATCATCATGGAATTTGTAGTTCTTTATAATAGCCACATTTGCCGCTAATTAGCATTTCATTTTTGGGGGGTTAAAAACAGGCAAATATATTGATAAAAGTCACCTTGTCCTAGAGAGATTTACACAGTTTTCAAAACGTCATGCCAGGATAAGCCTACACTAAACACAGCTCTTATTTTAAGTATTTCAAAAATACCCTATGGGAAAATGAAAGGTGGGAAAATTATTGGAACCATTTCCCTTTTTGACCGCTAGGTTTTATGGTCCAGGATAATCCGATTCATTGAAGTTGAAGTCATTGACCAAATCGAAGTTAGTGATAGCTGTTGATGTCTAGAAGCTCTTTTTGGTCATAGAAAACGATAGTGGAAACATTATAAACAAAAGAAGATCAACACAAAAATATACAAAATAGCACAATTGGTCAGGAGCCTGTAAAATAACTGCCATTCCCTCCGGCGCCATTCTCATCATCGGTGGTAACTCTCCAATTCACTCGAAAAGGCAAGACACACAGGGAAATCATATTGAAGATGAGGCTTAGTGGGGGTGTGGCTTTCAATTAGTTATTTTTGGCCACCCGTGAGTGGAAATGTTGTACCAGTTTAAGTGGTCTATGGTTAAAGTTTGAGCATGTCTGCTGACAGTTTTGAAGTCTTTATAAATGCGTACATAAGAGTATGTGGCAAAGACTTGTAAATATTGAAATATTATTGTAATGTCCTTAACCCAACACTGAAATCAAATCAAATTTTATTTGTCATATACACATGGGGAGCAGATGTTAATGCGAGTGTAGCGAAATGCTTCTGCTTCTAGTTCTGACAGTGCAGTAATATCCAACAAGTAATCTAACAATTCCTCAACTACCTAATACACACAAATCTAAAGGGGTGAATGAGAACATGTACGTATAAGTATATGGATGAGCGATGGCCGAGTGGCATAGGCAAGGTGCAATAGATGGTATAAAATACAGTATATACATGTGATATGAGTAATGTAAGATGTGTAAACATTATTAAAGTGCCATTATTTAGAGTGGCATTCTATAAAGTGACTAGTGATCCATTTATTAAAGTGGCCAGCGATTGGGTCTCAATGTAGGCAGCAGCCTCTCTGAGTTAGTGATTGCTGTTTAGCGGTCTGATGGCCTTGAGATAGAAGCTGTTTTTCAGTCTCTCGGTCCCAGCTTTGATGCACCTGTACTGACCTCACCTTCTGGATGGGAGCGGTGTGAACAGGCAGTGGCTCAGGTTCTTGATGTCCTTGATTATCTTTTTTTTTGGCCTTCCTGTGACATCGGGTGGTGTAGGTGTCAAGGAGAGCAGATAGTTTGCCCCCGGTGATGCGTTGTGCAGACCGCACCACCCTCTGGAGAGCCTTGCAGTAGGGGGCGGTGCAGTTGCCGTACCAGGCTGTGATACAGCCCAACAGGATGCTCTCGATTGTGCATCTGTAAAAGTTTGTCAGAGTTTTGGGTGACAAGCCAAATTTCTTCAGCCTCCTGAGGTTGATGAGGCTTTGTTGCATCTTCTTCACCACACTGTCTGTGTGAGTGGACCATTTCAGTTTGTCTGTGTTGTGTATGCCTAGGAACTTAAACTTTCCACCTTCTCCACTGCTGTCCCTTCGATGTGGATAGGGGGTTTCCTGAAGTCCACGATCATCTCCTTTGCTTTGTTGATGTTGATTGAGAGGTTGTTTTCCTGAGACCACACTTCGAGTGCCCCCACCTCCTCCCTGTAGGCTGTCTCGTAGTTGTTGGTAATCAAGCCCAACTGTTGTGTCATCTGCAAACTTGATTATTGAGTTGGAGGCGTGCATGGCCACGCAGTCGTGGGGGAACAGGGAGTACAGGAGGGGGCTGAGCACGCACCCTTGTTTGGGCCCCAGTGTTGAGGATCAGCAAAATAGAGATGTTGTTTCCTTCACCACCTGGAGCGGCTTGTCTGAAAGTCCATGACCCAATTTCACAGGGCAGGGTTGAGACCCAGGGCCTCCAGCTTGATGATGAGCTTGAAGGGTACTATGGTGTTGAATGCTGAGCTGTAGTCAATGAACAGCATTCTTACATAGGTATTCCTTTTGTCCAGATGGGATAGGGCAGTGTGCAGTGTGATGGCGATTACTTCGTCTGTGGACCTGTTGGGACAGTATGCAAACTGAAGTAGGTCTAGGGTAGCCGGTAAGGTGGAGGTGTTATGATCCTTGACTAGCCTCTCAAAGCACTTCATGATGACAGCAGTGAGTGCTACGGGGCAGTCGTCATTTAGTTCAGTTATCTTTGCATTCTTGGTTACAGCAACAATGGTAGCCACCTTGAAGCATGTGGGGACAACAGACTGGGATAGGGAGCGATTGAATATGGGGCGTAGTCCTTGTTAGCGGGCCGCGACGGTGGCACTGTGTTATCCTCGAAGCGGGCAAAGAAGACGTTTAGTTTGTCTGGAAGCGTGACGTCGGTATCCGTGGCGTGTCTGGTTTTCTTTTTGTAGGCCGTGATTTCCTGTAGACCCTGCCGAATACGTCTCTTGTCTGAGCCGTTGAATTGCGACTCCACCCTGTCCCTGTACTGGCATTTCACTTGTTTGATTGCCTTGCAGAGGGAATAACTACGCTGTTGATATTCAGTCATATTCCCAGACCTCTTTCCATGGTTAAATGCGTTGGATCGCACTTTCAGTTTTGCACTTATGCTGCCATCTATCCACGGTTTCTGATAGGGCAGGTTTTAATAGTCACAGTGGGTACAACATCTCCAGTGCACTTCTTTATAAACGCACTCACCGAGTCAGTGTATAGGTTGATTTTCTTCTCCGAATGACCTTGTCAAGAGATACGGACCACTTGGTAATTGAATAACAACATTGGTGTAAACTACATACACTTCCTAGTGTTAAAAGTACTATATCAGATGTAATTTCATAACACTGAAAGTGTTAATTCCCTAACACTGACAAAGTTTAACAGCGTCAGCACTAAGCAGTGTTCTTTTAACACTCAAAAGTGTGGCTCCGTATAGACATTGGCCCAGTGTTAAATGTAAGACTGTCAGTGTTGATTTAACACTGGAGAATTTGCTGTGGTTTAATGTTTATTTTCTACAGAATCCTGCTTTATTCTAGGATATGCTATTCAATCTGAGGACAATAACATTATTTGGTTTGATATGAATGGTTCAAATAGTATATGCTTCCAATACACTTGCAAAATCTCAATGAATTAAAGCAATATGTATTATAAACACATTGTATTGTTCCTGATGCACATTCTATAGAATGCCAGATATTCTGGTATCAAATATTCAAGCCCCACATATTTAAATATTTGGAATTAGAACTCTGTCATTTTCTTGTAGTGGGAAATCTAATGTAATCAATCCTCTATTGTGTTCCTGCAGGCTTAGTCTACCATGAACCTTAGTTGTCCCTCTTTCCTCCGAACTTAAAGGGATACTTCAGGGCAATGAAGCCCTATGTCTACTTCTCCGTCGCCAGGTTGAGAGGAATTTGTGGACCATTTTTATGTCTCTGCGTGCTGTTTGAAGGAAGTTGCTACCTAATATTAACGCAATGTCTGGAAATCTATAGTAACTGCTAGCATGCTAATAGATACCATAGACTTCCAGGCATTGTGCAAACACTAGTTAGCATTGGCTCGCAAAACTACCTCTAACTTCCTTCATACTGGAGACATAAAACTGGATTCCCTTTAATAGAATAGTGCTGTCCTTTGTTTCAGGCCGTTGAGGTTAAAGCATTATCTAACCCCTATTTACCTCAGTGAGTTACCACAGAGAATTTATTCTCTTCAATGACCACAGCCAAGTGGCAAATAAGATATGGAATAGTAGCATTGCTGTGTTGTGTTAAGTGTTCACCTGCCATTTGGCTTATGAATCCCTACTGTGTTGTGTTAAGTGTTCACCTGCCATTTGGCTTATGAATCCCTACTGTGTTGTGTTAAGTGTTCACCTGCCATTTGGCTTATGAATCCCTACTGTGTTGTGTTAAGTGTTCACCTGCCATTTGGCTTATGAATCCCTACTGTGTTGTGTTAAGTGTTCACCTGCCATTTGGCTTATGAATCCCTACTGTGTTGTGTTAAGTGTTCACCTGCCATTTGGCTTATGAATCCCTACTGTGTTGTGTTGTGTTCACCTGCCATTTGGCTTGTGAATCCCTACTGTGTTGTGTTAAGTGTTCACCTGCCATTTGGCTTATGAATCCCTACTGTGTTGTGTTGTGTTCACCTGCCATTTGGCTTGTGAATCCCTACTGTGTCTCAGATCTCTGCTAGGGCCAGGGTTCAGAGAGGATGCCAGTTTGACGTTTTCGACAGCACAGGGGTGTGTGCGGCCAAACAGCCCCCCCTCACCCCTCCATCCCTCCATCCTGCCTCCACCTGTCATAGTCACTCTGTGGAATAGTTGCCTGTTGCCTGGGCACAGATTAAAGCACCTTGGACATAATCATGACAGCCACGTTGATTAGAGTTGATGGTGGTTTCTGTCCCTGGCTGTCTCTCTGTGTCCATCTCCAACTATGCCTGGTTGGCTGTTTCAGGTCAGGCCAGGGGTTGGCCAGGGGTGTTGGATGGGCTGGACGGCAATGCACTGAGACAAACAACAAACTCCCACTGTATAGGAGTAACATACTTACAGTATACTCTAGGTTTATTTGTCAGGTAAAGAAGCAATGTATTCATATCAATATAAACAAAATAGAGTATGGTTGCCTGGCTACTCAGACTCCTGAGTGGCCCAGCGGTCTAAGGCACTGCATCTCAGTGCAAGAAATGTCACTACAGTCCCTGGTTCGATTCCAGGCTGTATCATATCCGGCTTTGATTGCAAGTCCCATAGGGCGGCACACAATTGGTCCGTGTTTGGACGGGGTAGGACGTCATTGTAAATAAGAATTTGTTCTTAACTGACTTGCATTAAATAAAGGTAAAAAAATAAATAAATACAAAAACAATTCTCCAGTCAAATGCTACTCCACAGATGTTAGTTTCTTATCCACAATGAGTTTGGATCTGAGTACGTCCCCGATCCATCACCGAATGAGAACACATTCGTGGCTGCCTGATTTGTCCAGAAACCGATGGATTGTGCCATAGCCAGAACACAAATGGGTAAAGAGGCATTTTTGAAAATTTGGCATTGGCTTTGATAGTCTGATTTGGTTAGAGACGATCCAACCACTGATTAATTTGTTTTGTACAACACCTCTCTCGCTCCTCATCACCACAAATCACTTCAATGATGGTAGTCTCAGACTAAAGTTTGTTGCGAACAACAGAGCAGCGGAAGAATTTAGTGTCAGTCGTGAGACTAAGAGTATGCCTCATTACACACCCATATTAGCATGCTATTACAAATACATCATCTACAAGACCCTGCTAGGTAAAGTCCCCCCTTATCTCAGCTCGCTGGTCACCATAGCATCTCCCACCTGTAGCACACGCTCCAGCAGGTATATCTCTCTAGTCACCCCCAAAACCAATTCTTTCTTTGGCCGCCTCTCCTTCCAGTTCTCTGCTGCCAATGACTGGAACGAACTACAAAAATCTCTGAAACTGGAAACACTTATCTCCCTCACTAGCTTTAAGCACCAACTGTCAGAGCAGCTCACAGATTACTGCACCTGTACATAGCCCACCTATAATTTAGCCCAAACAACTACCTCTTTCCCAACTGTATTTAATTTTTATTTATTTATTTATTTTGCTCCTTTGCACCCCATTATTTTTTTATTTCTACTTTGCACATTCTTCCATTGCAAAACTACCATTCCAGTATTTTACTTGCTATATTGTATTTACTTTGCCATCATGGCCTTTTTTGCCTTTACCTCCCTTCTCACCTCATTTGCTCACATTGTATATAGACTTGTTTATACTGCATTATTGACTGTATGTTTGTTTTTACTCCATGTGTAACTCTGTGTCGTTTTATCTGTCGAACTGCTTTGCTTCATCTTGGCCAGGTCGCAATTGTAAATGAGAACTTGTTCTCAACTTGCCTACCTGGTTAAATAAAGGTGAAATAAATAAATAAAATAAACAGTTACACACACATATACACATACATAACATATATAACACAACATATATAAGCTACTCAAAGGTGAGACTGAGTTGAAGGTGAGGGAGAAGCTAATGCTAAGCTGAACTAAACTTTTTGTCAAGTTTGTATTTATTTATTTTTGTTTCACCTTTATTTAACCAGGTAGGCTAGTTGAGAACACCTTTATTTAACCAGGTAGGCTAGTTGAGAACAAGTTCTCATTTACAACTGCGACCTGGCCAAGATAAAGCAAAACAGTTTGACACATACAACAACACATGGAATAAACAAACATACAGTCAATAATACAGTAGAAAAAGTCTATATACAGTGTGTGCAAATGAGGTAGGATAAGGGAGGTAAAGGCAATAAATAGGCCATGGTGGCAAAGTATACTACAATATACCAATTAAACACTGGAGTGATAAATGTGCAGAAGATGAATGCAAGTAGAGATACTGGGGTGCAAAGGAGCAAGATAAATAAATAACTACAGTAATTGGGATGAGGTAGTTGGAAGTAAATGTAACGATTTTCTTCCTGGGAAGGAGAGGAGGACCAAAATGCAGCGTGGTTATTTATAAACATCTTTAATGAAAGATGAAAACCGTGAACACTATACAAAATAAGAAAACAGTCCTAACTGGTGCAGAGAACACAGAGACAGGAAACAATCACCCACAAGATACCTAAAGAATATGGCTGCCTAAATATGGTTCCCAATCAGAGACAACGATAAACACCTGCCTCTGATTGAGAACCACTCCAGGCAACCATAGACTTACCTAGAACACTCAACTGAACACAACCCCATAGACTACAAAACCCCTAGACAAAACAAGACACATAAATCACCCATGTCACACCCTGGCCTAACCAACATAATAAAGAAAAACACAGAATACTAAGGCCAGGGCGTGACAGTAAAGGTGCAGTGTATTTATATCAATATGAACAACCTAGAGCAGGGTATCCCTTACGACAAAAGTTGCAGTTTAACTGCATTATGTGGCAAATACTGCATCCAAAATAACACAGTGTTTTTTACTACAGCTATTCTGCAGTCCAAAATACGACAGTTGACTGCTGTTACTACACTCTTACTGCAGCCTTTTCTAGTAAGGGTTCCTAACTCCATCACCCCCCCCCCCCCCCCCCCCCGTGGGGCTCACACAATAACTGTAAAACACTGTTCACCTCCACATGAACACAACGTAATTAGGTTGTTTGTGTTAACGTGATGCAGTACACCGCTTACATGTTGAATGGAGGATCATGTCCTTGTTTTTCTCAGTACATGTACATTCGCCTCCAACATACGATATGACAACAACATTTTAATTCACTTACACATGAGAAGAGTCTTCCTTGAGGCAGAAAGAATCGAAGAGAGAAAGAGAGAGAGCTGTGAGAAAGGAAGGGATTTTGGATTCAGACAGGGGTAGAAAGAGAGGGATGTTTTCCACGGAAGAGCACCATGTCACCCCCTGGTTCTCCATGTTTGTGACTGCCATTTCTCCCATGTTTCTCCTCTCTGCCTGTTGGTCTCCGACTCTCCATCCATCCTATCTGAAAGCTCCTGTGGCATGTTGCCTAGCAACCTGTGCCCATGCAGCCTTCAGAGGCGTTACCGTGGCAGGGAGTGCCATGATGTGTCAGGTCAAGCTTGTATGATTATGGTCTAACGCTGCGTCTGGTTGTGACACTCTCTTGAGGGGTCAGCCAATCGCAGGGGGCTGAAAGATAGCCCATTGGATTAGGTAAGCCAATCACGTGTGTGTTAGGTGACAGCAATAGACCTTTCAAGGGAATAGGGGTAGCACATAATGTTTAAACAACACATACACAGACACACATACGTGACCGACCGGCTCAATTTGGCCTTAGCAAAATTCAAAATTGTGTTTTTTAAATTGGATAAAAGTAAAGACTCAGAGCTAGAAAATTATATATCATTCACTACACCTATCGAACAATGGGAAAGTAATTCTGCTTTGAAAGTTGATAAACTGTTACGGTTTTCTTCCGTCGAATGAGAGTCGGACCAAAATGCAGCGTGGTTAGTTCGATAAATCAAATCAAATTTTATTTGTCACATACACATGGTTAGCAGATGTTAATGAGAGTGTAGCGAAATGCTTGTGCTTCTAGTTCCGACAGTGCAGTAATAACGAACAAGTAATCTAACTAACAATTCCAAAAAAACTTATACACAGTGTAAGGGGATAAAGAATATGTACATAAGGATATATGAATGAGTGATGGTACAGAGCAGCATAGGCAAGATACAGTAGATGATATCGAGTACAGTATAACATATGAGATGAGTATGTAAACAAAGTGGCATAGTTAAAGTGGCTAGTGATACATGTATTACATAAGGATGCAGTCGATGATATAGAGTACAGTATATACGTATGCATATGAGATGAATAATGTAGGGTAAGTAACATTATATAAGGTAGCATTGTTTAAAGTGGCTAGTGATATATTTACATCATTTCCAATCAATTCCCATTATTAAAGTGGCTGGAGTTGAGTCAGTGTCATTGACAGTGTGTTGGCAGCAGCCACTCAATGTTAGTGGTGGCGCTGGTGCGCTGCTGCGCCTTCTTCACGATGCTGTCTGTGTGAGTGGACCAATTCAGTTTGTCTGTGATGTGTATGCCGAGGAACTTAAAACTTGCTACCCTCTCCACTACTGTTCCATCGATGTGGATAGGGGGGTGTTCCCTCTGCTGTTTCCTGAAGTCCACAATCATCTCCTTAGTTTTGTTGACGTTGAGTGTGAGGTTATTTTCCTGACACCACACTCCGAGGGCCCTCACCTCCTCCCTGTAGGCCGTCTCGTCGTTGTTGGTAATCAAGCCTACCACTGTTGTGTCGTCCGCAAACTTGATGATTGAGTTGGAGGCGTGCGTGGCCACGCAGTCGTGGGTGAACAGGGAGTACAGGAGAGGGCTCAGAACGCACCCTTGTGGGGCCCCAGTGTTGAGGATCAGCGGGGAGGAGATGTTGCCTACCCTCACCACCTGGGGGCGGCCCGTCAGGAAGTCCAGTACCCAGTTGCACAGGGCGGGGTCGAGACCCAGGGTCTCGAGCTTGATGATGAGCTTGGAGGGTACTATGGTGTTGAATGCCGAGCTGTAGTCGATGAACAGCATTCTCACATAGGTATTCCTCTTGTCCAGATGGGTTAGGGCAGTGTGCAGTGTGGTTGAGATTGCATCGTCTGTGGACCTATTTGGGCGGTAAGCAAATTGGAGTGGGTCTAGGGTGTCAGGTAGGGTGGAGGTGATATGGTCCTTGACTAGTCTCTCAAAGCACTTCATGATGACGGATTTGAGTGCTACGGGGCGGTAGTCGTTTAGCTCAGTTACCTTAGCTTTCTTGGGAACAGGAACAATGGTGGCCCTCTTGAAGCATGTGGGAACAGCAGACTGGTATAGGGATTGATTGAATATGTCCGTAAACACACCGGCCAGCTGGTCTGCGCATGCTCTGAGGGCGCGGCTGGGGATGCCATCTGGGCCTGCAGCCTTGCGAGGGTTAACATGTTTAAATGTCTTACTCACCTCGGCTGCAGTGAAGGAGAGACCGCATGTTTTCGTTGCAGGCCGTGTCAATGGCACTGTATTGTCCTCAAAGCGGGCAAAAAAGTTATTTCGTCTGCCTGGGAGCAAGACATCCTGGTCCGTGACTGGGCTGGATTTCTTCCTGTAGTCCGTGATTGACTGTAGACCCTGCCACATGCCTCTTGTGTCTGAGCCGTTGAATTGAGATTCTACTTTGTCTCTGTACTGGCGCTTAGCTTGTTTGATAGCCTTGCGGAGGGAATAGCTGCACTGTTTGTATTCGGTCATGTTACCAGACACCTTGCCCTGATTAAAAGCAGTGGTTCGCGCTTTCAGTTTCACACGAATGCTGCCATCAATCCACGGTTTCTGGTTAGGGAATGTTTTAATCGTTGCTATGGGAACGACATCTTCAACGCACGTTCTAATGAACTCGCACACCGAATCAGCGTATTCGTCAATGTTGTTATCTGACGCAATACGAAACATCTCCCAGTCCACGTGATGGAAGCAGTCTTGGAGTGTGGAGTCAGCTTGGTCGGACCAGCGTTGGACAGACCTCAGCGTGGGAGCCTCTTGTTTTAGTTTCTGTCTGTAGGCAGGGATCAACAAAATGGAGTCGTGGTCAGCTTTAATAGACGAAAAAACACAAACAATACAAAAACAACAAACGGAACGTGAAAACCTATACAGCCTATCTGGTGAACACTAACACAAAGACAGGAACAATCACCCACAAAACACTCAAAGAATATAGCTGCCTAAATATGGTTCCCAATCAGAGACAACGAGAATCACCTGCCTCTGATTGAGAACCGCCTCAGGCAACCATAGACTTTGCTAGAAGACCCCACTAAGCCACAATCCCAAAACCTACGAAGAACCCCCATACATAAACACAACACAAAATAACCCATGTCACACCCTGGCCTGACCAATTATATATATAGAAAACACAAAATACTAAGACCAGGGCGTGACATAAACTTGTAACCTCTCTTTTGAGAAAATGTCCCCTGAATGTTTTGGTACCTACTGGAGAGCTCTTCTTTGTCTTAAAAAAAAAAAGTATTTTACCTTTATTTAACCAGGTAGGCCAGTTGAGAACAAGTTCTCATTTACAACTGCAACCTGGCCAAGATAAAACAAAGCAGTGCGACATAAACAACACAGAGTTACACAACAAATATACAGTCAATAACACAATAGAAAAATCTATATACTGTGTGCGCAAATATATAGGTGTACAACCTGGCAACTGTGTATGCGCCCAGCACAACATAGGAGTCGCTAGAGCACGATGGGATAAGGACATCCCTGCCAGCAAAACCCTCCCCTCACCCGGACAACTGTGTGCATCCCATGGGTCTCCCGGTCACAGACAGTTGCGACATAGCCTGGATTTGAACCAGGATCTCTAATGTCACAGTTAACAACTGTGACGCAGTGCCTTAGACCACTGCACCACTCAGGAGGCCATGGTAGTCAACATATCTATAATTAGATACATGCAGCCTTTCTTCTGTCATTACTTCCCTAGAAGACTAAATAAACCCTTGATCACCCGAATAATGTCATAAATCGATGAATGCTTCAATCTAGTTGACATAAAGTTTTCTCATTTATCTCAACTTTTCTTGCACTGCAGATGTTTAGGGACCGGTGAGGAAATGCAATAACAAAAGAAAATCAGTAACATTTTCTGAGCAAAATGTTCAAATGACATCAGTTTGAAGGAAATACAAAGCAATGAAAAGCACCTAACATATTTCTGATAAGATTTCAGTTTGGCCTGGATGCATATTTTATGTGGATGAAATAATGTCAGCTTTTATGTTGCTGATAAAGATAGTACCTTTACAGATGATACCTAACTGTGCATTCATTCTCTCAAGATTCTGAAATAAATCATATTTCTCCACTCCTGTTCATGAGTCAAAATGTACATGTGGTGTATCATTTTACTGCAAGAAATGCTTAATTGTGCAGGAGTTAATGTTATATTAGACTATGTGAGACATTATAGACCTACAGCCAGTGTCCAGATTTCAGTTAGGCTACTATTCCATTTAACCCATCTGAACAGTAGGCTACAGTTCCCGTCTTACGACTCTTGAATTTGTATAGCACCTCACAATCATCGCACGTAACATAACTGCTTTCATTTCTTTTACCACTTCACAAAATCTTTCACAAAAATGACATTACTGTTCTGTCCCTCCATTTTATTTCATTTCCACTTTTCATTTCGTCGATTTTCTCTTATTGAATTAAACTCTGACATTGTCCTTTTTGCCTCAGTGGATTGATATGAACTTTTCTGCCCAAGTTCTGGAAAGCATTTGGTGATTGCCGTGTATTTGGCGCGCTACAGTTGGGCCCTGAAGCTTAGGCTACGCACTAACACCAGATCAAAATGATGAACAAAAAACCTCAATGTAGCCTATAGATATGAATTGCACAAGAATTATAAATGTATGAATTTTTTAATGCATATTTTTTATCGATGACCGCCACCCACCCGCTCTTCTTCCACAAAATACAGTATTTCATGACCCTAAACCCACCTGCCCCGCGGATATAACCGCAGGGACTGCTGCTTATGAGTAAACATGCACATCAATAGCACACACACACATCCTCTCACTCCAACACACAGACTGCCTGGACATGTAGATACACATATAAGCATGCACCCCCACAAACCCAAACAAACATCAGCACTCCTCCACAGTGACCGATAACTCCTCTCCTAATACTAAGCGATATGCTGTTATATATCCTCATAAATACCAGTATAGAGTGCACAGATGCAATCACAGTAACATGCTCCATACCCCCGACACTGAAATGTGATTTACACAGGGAAATAAAAGGATGGCTTTCATGCACAGTTTGTGACCTAATAGACCTCCACCTTTATGGGAATGAGTTTAGGGCTGGTTGACCTGACCTTTAGATGTGCCGGTTGGGGTCCTCTGTGTGTGTGTGTGTGTGTGTGTGTGTGTGTGTGTGTGTGTGTGTGTGTGTGTGTGTGTGTGTGTGTGTGTGTGTGTGTGTGTGTGTGTGTGTGTGTGTGTGTGTGTGTGTGTGTGTGTGTGTGTGTGTGTGTGTGTGTGACAATGAGTGTGTATGATTTCCCCTTTGAGGAAATCGGGGAAAGGGAGATAATGAGGCTGACTTGCTCGGTGCTTCCACAGATGGGCTCGTTCCCTCGTTCCCTCCCTCCCCCCGTCTGTCTGTCTGTCTGTCTGCTCTGCCCCCACTAACGGCCTCAAGAAAATTAATGGTCCAGTCAATACACTTGAAAGTTTCCAATTGCTCTGACATTAATTATTGACATTTGACCATTATATTGTCTGTTCAGGTTATCAAAGGAAGTCAGGGAAGAGAATGGGAGAGCGAGATATGTGGAGAGCGAGAGAGAGCGGGAGAGGTGGAGAGCGAGAGAGAGAGAGAGACAGAGAGAGAGAGAGAGAGAGAGAGAGAGAGAAAGAGAGAGAGAGAGAGAGGCTCTGTTCACAAACAGAGCCCCAGGACAGCAACCCAATTAGACCCAACCAAATCATGAGAAAACAAAAAGATAATTACTTACACATTGGAAAGAATTAACAAAAACTATAATGCTATTTGGCCCTAAACAGAGAGTACACAGTAGCAGAATACCTGACCACTGTGACTGACCCAAACTTAAGGAAAGCCTTGACTATGTACAGACTCAGTGAGCATAGCCTTGCTATTGAGAAAGGCCGCTGTAGGCAGATCTGGCTCTCAAGAGAAGACAGGCTATGTGCACACTGCCCACAAAATGAGGTGGAAACTGAGCTGCACTTCCTAACCTGCCAAATGTATGACCATATTATATGACACATATTTCCCTCAGATTACACAGATCAACAAAGAATTTGAAAAACAAACCCAATTTTGCTAAACTCCAATATCTAATGTGTGAATTAACACAGTGTGCCATCACCGCAGCAAGATTTGTGACCTGTTGCCACAAGAAAAGGGCAACCAGTGAAGAACAAACACCATTGTAAATATAACCCATATTCATGTTTATTTATTTTCCTTTTTGTACTTTAACTATTTGCACATCGTTACAGTACTGTATATATTTAAAATGTCTTAATTTTTTTGGAACTTCTGTGAGTGTAATGTTTACTGTTCATTTTTATTGTTTATTTCACTTTTGTTTATTATCTACTTCACTTGCTTTGGCAGTGTTAACATATGTTCCCCATGCCAATAAAGCCCTTAAATTGAATTGAATTGAATTGAATTAAATTGAGAGAGAGAGAGGGAGAGAGAGAGAGAGAGAGAGAGAGAGAGAGAGAGAGAGAAGACTAGAGATAAATATAGAGAGACAGGCATGAAGTTCTCTTAGCCAAGTGTTGCAGAGATCCCATTACCTCCCAGGTTCAGGACGGAATGCAGGGCCATAACAGATATTGATCTCTCAGAAGTCAATCTACCGTCTCTGTAAATATTATGGCTCCTTGTCAATCCCAAACAGGAGCTGAGACTCTGGGCTTGCCTCCCTCCCGGCTCCCTCCCTCCCAGCTCCCTTCCTCAAGGATCCCTCCAGGCTTCCTCCCAGCTCCCTCCATCCCTGTTGGCTCCCTTCCTCTCTCCTTCCTCCCTCCTTCCTGGCTCCCTCCCTCCTCCTTCCTCCCTCCCGGCTCTATCCCTCCCTCCGTCCCTCCCGGCTCCCTCCCACCAGGCTCCCTCCCTCCTCCTCCCTCCCACCTGGCTCCCTCCTTCTTCCCACCTGGCTCCCTCCCTCCTCCTTCCTCCCACCTGGCTCCCTCCCTCCTCCTCCCTCCCACCTGGCTCCCTCCCTCCTCCTTCCTCCCACCTGGCTCCCTCCTCCCTCCCACCTGGCTCCCTCCCTCCTCCTTCCTCCCTCCCGGCTCCATCCCTCCCTCCCTGGCTCCCGGCTCCCTCCCACCTGGCTCCCGGATCCCTCCCACCTGGCTCCCGGCTCCCTCCCACCTGGCTCCCTCCCTTCTCCAGACTCCCTTCCTACTGGCTCCCTCACTTCCTTCCCTCCCTTTCAGCACCCTGCCTGCCTCTCCCATTCTCCCTCCTGTAGGGGGTGGTTCAGTCAAAGGGAAGGCAGCTCCTTTATCTGTATTGTATATTATGACCTTGACTGTGTCACAGTATGAATATTTGCATGGAAATTGTGACCTTGGCCCCATAAAGCATGCAACAAATGATTTTGTCAAGAGACAGTAACTCAACCCAAACCTGTAAATCAGTCAGTTTAGGTTTATAGTAGTAAACTTTATAGCTACTGTTTGATTGTCTGAATTCAAATGTTGTCTTGTTTCCTGATTTTAAACCTTTTCCTGTAACATATAAATTATTTATAATGTTTCATACTATGGGCATAACATGAAATATGGAATGTGACTCTTGGTATCAACCCCTCAAGTAATCAACCAAAAAAAGTCTAATAAATAAAAGGAAGACAACATCTCTTTTTCCTGCAGGCTCTCTAGGCCACATCGTCCTATATTTTTATCTTAATTTAATCTTCATTTGGCAGCCACATCCACATGAGCACTAAGCCCATCATCACAAAACACATACACGCACACACACAGACATACAGACACGCACACACACAGACATACAGACACACACACACAGCTCAAACATACCCTGTTAGTATCCACACACTCACAGGATGTACATACAAAACTGCACCCATAGAGTCGTATACATGTAATCTATACATACAGTACAATATATACATTCAGAAACACACATAAAGAGATATTTATAGAAACATGCGCTCATGCACACATACACTCACAATTACACACACAGCCATACGCCTGCACACGTACTAGATTCCAGAATAAGATCAACCTGGGCCACTCCATGTATAGTGTTATATCATCGTGTATCATCTGAAACGTACGGAGATAATTCCCCCGGTTCAAATGTAATGCACGCCACTCAGAGAAACGGGTCAGGGTGCATAAACACAATCTCCTGACAGTGTTAGCCCCCCGGCACAGTTAATATATTGATTTTGAAAACTATTTCATGAATTCCAATGAGACTCTTTTACCAGACTGCCACGAAGGGACAGAAATACAATCACAGCCACGCAGAAAGTCATTGTGTTCTATTGGTTGTGTAATGTGTTGGGGAGGGGGTTTGGTACAGATTTCACAGCTTTAATCTGTTCTCATTTAGTGCCGTACCCTCTCCCCTGCCTTGAGACCTGCCGCTCAAACAAATCATTTTAACTGTTTTATGTTGTCATGCAAACAAATATTTACACGGTGAGTGGCTGAATAGTGTTTACTTCCATTAGCTTACAAGCATTGCTTGAAACATTGGTCAAAACAGCTACCACATAGGCCTACATATAGTAATCATTGTGTGACCACTTCAAATCAAGGGGGTACCGGTACAGAGTCAATGTGCGGAGACACCGGTTAGTCGAATAATTGAGGTAATATGTACATGTACTGTAGGTAGAGTTATTAAAGTGACTATGCATAGATAATAACAGAGAGTAGCAGCAGCATAAAAGAGTGGGGGCAATGCAAATAGTCTGGGTAGCCATTTGATTAGATGTTCAGGAGTCTTATTGCTTAGGGGTAGAAGCTGTTTAGAAGCCTGTTGGACCTAGACTTGGCGCTCCGGTACAGCTTGCCGTGCGGTAGCAGAGATAGCAGTGTATGACTAGGGTGGCTGGAGTCCTTGTCTGACACTGCCTGGTATATAGGTCCTGGACGGCAGGAAGCTTGGCCCCAGCAATGTACTGGGCCGTTTGCACTACCCTCTGTAGGGCCTTCCTCTGACACCGCCTGGTATATAGGTCCTGGACGGCAGGAAGCTTGGCCCCAGTGATTTACTGGGGCGTTTGCACTACTCTCTGTAGTGCCTTCCTCTGACACCGCCTGGTATATAGGTCCTGGACGGCAGGAAGCTTGGCCCCAGTGATTTACTGGGCCATTTGCACTACTCTCTGTAGTGCCTTCCTCTGACACCGCCTGGTATATAGGTCCTGGACGGCAGGAAGCTTGGCCCCAGTGATTTACTGGGCCGTTTGCACTACCCTCTGTAGTGCCTTCCTCTGACACCGCCTGGTATATAGGTCCTGGACGGCAGGAAGCTTGGCCCCAGTGATTTACTGGGCCATTTGCACTACTCTCTGTAGTGCCTTCCTCTGACACCGCCTGGTATATAGGTCCTGGACGGCAGGAAGCTTGGCCCCAGTGATTTACTGGGCCGTTTGCACTACCCTCTGTAGTGCCTTCCTCTGACACCGCCTGGTATATAGGTCCTGGACGGCAGGAAGCTTGGCCCCAGTGATTTACTGGGCCGTTTGCACTACCCTCTGTAGTGTTTTGCGGTCGGAGGCCGAGCAGTTTCCATACCAGGCAGTGATGCAACCCGTCAGGATGCTCTCAATGGTGCAGCTGTAGAACCTTTTGAGGATATGAGGACCCAAGAGATATCTTTTCAGTCTCCTGAAGGGGAATAGGTTTTGTCGTGCCCTCTTCACGAGGGCCTTGGTGTGCTTGGACCATGTTAGTTTGTTAGTGATGTGGACACCAAGGATCTTGAAGCTCTCAACCTTCTCCACTACAGTCCCTTTGACGAGAGTGGGGGAGTGCTCGGTTCTCCTTTTCCTGTAGTCCACAATCATCTCCTTTGTTTTAATCATGTTGTGGGAGAGGCTGTTGTCCTGGTACCACACGGCCAGGTCTCTGACCTCCTTCCTATAGGCTGTCTCGTCGTTGTCGGTGATCAGGCCTAACACGGTTGTGTCAACGGCCGTGCCTGGCTGTGCAGTCATGAGTGAACAGGGAGTACAGGAGGGGACTGAGCAACCACCTCTGAGGGTCCCCCATGTTGAAGATCAGCGTGGCGGATGTGTTGTTACCTTCCCTTACCACCTGGGGGCGGCACGTCAGGAAGTCCAGGATCCAGTTGCAGAGGGAGGTTTTTAGTCCCAGGGTCCTTAGCTTAATGATGAGCTTTGAGGGCACTATGGTGTTGAACGCTGTGCTGCAGAGAGTGACTGTCATTAAGTAGTATAGTGTTATTAGATGATGTAGAGTAATTACCATTAAATAACAGAGAACGAGAACGAAAGAGAGAGGGTGTGTTGCAGGGTGTGTTGCAGGGGCATGGCTGATGGCTGTATAGCTGATGGTGGATGGAGGGCAGGGAACGGCAGGGATGGGCGAGTGCCTGGGCTCAGTTCAGCACAGGTCCATTTGGTCCTTACCTGGTCTTGGCATGCAGGAGACTGGGTAATGACAGGGAAAGAATGGCATCAGGGGGCAGGAGCCAAGAGGTAATTACAGAATGGAACCCATGCAGAAAAAACACATCTGGATCCATGAGGCAAATATGGAAGATCAGACGTAACAGTCATATTACTATCAGCTTCAATCCATGATGGTTTATCAGTTATACCGTGGAACTACTATCAGCCTGGAGATTGAAAAATAGCCCCCTCCAACCCATTCTACTCCACTCCACTCTCCCCCACACTTGCTTGAGAGAGAGAGAGAGAGAGAGAGAGAGAGAGAGAGAGAGAGAGAGAGAGAGAGAGAGAGAGAGAGAGAGAGAGAGAGAGAGGGAGAGAGAAAGAGGTGCCACAGTCAGATGCAGCAAGACAATCTGTGGAAAGATCAGTCGTGGCAGCAGTATAACTTCTGGTGCAAGTGATCCCACCCTGTCCTCTCTCGTCTCTGTGCTTTACTCAAACAACTAAGAGAAATAGTCTGTATAAAAGTGACATTGTTTTCCCCTAAGACATATGGGGAGTTAGTGAAATGCTAAGCTATCATTATGTTATGTGACTGTGGTGCAGCTGAGGTTGAACCAGTAATGGAAGTCTGCTGTGCCCTGTTATTAACATTTAACCCATGAATAACTACAGCTGTAATAAAGCACTAGAGTCCACTGTGATAAAGAGTCTAGCTGGAGTATTTAATGAAATCCTCTAGCCACTCTGTTGGTGTTGCTACGGTCTAGGGCCTTCACCGAAGCGCCCTTCTTCAGACATTCTGACTGGGTTTGGGTGCTGCATCAATGACCACTTTCACAACTCCATCTACCCACAGAATGAAGTCATCACTGCGAGCAGTCTAGCTCTCTCTCCTTCTCTCTCCCCTTCTCGCTCTCCATGCACACTTCTCTCTATCAAATTAAGATTTCCATCATTAAATTGATGTCATGCCAATACGCTTCATAGTTCCAAACCTTATTCTGAATGGCACACAGTGGTGGAGAGCTGTGAAAGTTCTACCTTTGATGTGGCGTTCTCTATTATTGAAATTAATTGGAGTGCACCCCTCCCCCACACACTTCTGCCCATTCTGGGCATGCTCGGTTAATCAACCTTTTAAGTGTCGGCGGCGGCAGTGGTACTGGTGGCTGGCCTGACTGTGTTCTGTCCTAGGGTTTCAGAAGGGGTTTCAAGAGAGTGAGGCCCTGGTTGTGTTTGAAGCTGGGATTTGGTGCCACAGCAGTGCTGAGGGACAGCAGTGGAACAGAGGTCAGGGGTCAGTGTGCAGGTTGGAGTGACGACGTGGAGTCTGCCAGTGGAGTACTGGGCTAGGGCTTGTGGGAGCAGCAGCAAGGCCAACAGGGACTCAGTTCTTCTTTTCCTCTGTATCGGCTTGGTCCAGCTTAAGAAAAGCGCCTCACTGGCTCACAGACAGCTGGCCTGCCTCCACACACAGCAGAACCGCTGATAATCAGCAGAAAGAGACCCCTGATTATTGGTCTGCCTCTGCCTCTGCTTAAATTCGGCCACTAACTACTCGGTCTGCTCTGCTTGCTCCTCAGCATGCCAAACTAACTCAACATTAGCATTTTAACCCCCCACCAAACTATGGAAAATGTTGAGAACGTTACATCAATCTCTGCTCCATTTGTGTCAGGTGAAATGTGATTTTAATTGCAGTTGGAAGGGAATGAGTGCATTCTAATTTGCCTCTATATGTCAGCCTCTATCAGCAGTGGACAGACGTTTGTGCTTGTGGCTTTTCCAGGACAGCAAAGTGGCTAGCATCCCTGGTTCTGTGTCCTACTGAGTTTCTGCTTTCCCACAGACCCGCCCTGCACCATCATGGCTGACACACACACACACCCATAGCTGCCCTATTTTGGGAGTAGCTTTGAAACTGTAGCATAATGGTGTTAAGCAGCTTGTGTCTCTCGCTGACATAGTAAATAATGTGTTTGACATCATCAGGGGAATAGAGCAGTACAAATCTTATTTTACTGATAGACAGACAGCGCTTAGCTCAGCTCAGACTCCCGAAACACAGGCCAGCCTGACTCAGCCTGCTTAGAAACATGGCCGAAATCTCTATAGACTAAAACTAAATACATTTAAAACAGCTGAGACAAAGTCTGTTACTCAGACTCCAGATATACACGTACAGATGTAGGATCTTCATTTGAACCCATTTGCTACAGCAGGAAAATGATCCTGCAGTAACAGTAAATGTGAATTATTATGTGGATTATAATGAATGGACATTTTTGTAGGGGTTGATACATTTTTTGTAAGGGAAAATCTAATCTGAAATTTCGAAATGGAAATTACAAACTTCAGAAGCATTTTTTAACCTCAAATACACTACAATTTCTACATTTCCTGCATTGCAGAAAAGTTATCCTGCAACCGGGTGATCAAATTAAGATCTAACATCTGTATAGGTTGCTCAACAAAGCTTTGAATCCATGCAAACATAGCTTTTTCTTAAATTAACCTTAGCTAAGCCGGGACTCCATTCAAGCTTGTCTCAACAAAGCTTAGAATCGATTTAGACACAGCTCTTGAAAGCATTAAATATGCTGTGAACAGGTTGCTACATATTAACATAGCTCAGCTTATTGTAACCTTGAATCCAGTTTAAATCTACCAGTTCAATTCTACGCAGTGAAGATGAATACAACTTGTTAAACCCCTTTTTCTTTTTGAAACAGGTACATCCAAGGGGCATCATCTCCCAAGGACATGATCATCATCGTGGACGTGTGAGTATCTAGTTTAGTCTTTCTTTGTCAAGCTTTCCTTCTCCTTCTCTCCTTTCTCTCCTTCCCATTTCTCTTCCCTCCTTCTCCCTCCCCATTCTCCCTCCTTCTCCCCTTTCTCTCCTTCCCATTTCTCTTCCCTCCTTCTCCCTCCCCATTCTCCCTCCCTCTCTCCTCCCTCCTTCTCCATTTCTCCTCCCTCCTCCTCCCTCTCTCTCCTTCCTACTCCTCCTCCCTCCCTCCCCCTCCTTCTCCCTCTCTCCTCCCTCCTCCTCCCTCTCTCCTCCCTACCCCTCCCTCCCTCCCTCCCTCTCCTTCCTACTCCTCCTCCCTCTCTCGATCCTCCTTTTGCCTCTCTCCTCCCGCCTCCCTCTCTCCTTCCTCCTTCTCCCTCTCCCCCCTCCTTTTCCCTATCTCCTCCCTCCTGTCCTCTCTCCCCCCTCCTGTCCTCTCTGCTCCCTCATGTCTTCCCCACCCCCACCGGTGGCATTTTAGCAGGAACAGTAAAGGTCTCTAGTGCCACCTGTTGGTATACAGAGAATTGAGAGTTCCCTCTCAATCATAATAATCTCCACATATCTCTTGCTATTATATACATGTCTAAGAGGTACAATATGAAGATGATCATTGTGAATGCATGACGATATCGACTGTGATTGGGTCATGAGAGGAATGAGAGGATGGATGTGTCCTCTTGCCAGACCGCCAACCTATAAACACTCATCACAGTATACAGAAGCAAAGGGACCGTCACTGTAGAATCTCCTGTGGCTGTACCATATTGTCTGGATGAGGTTTTAAGATGGAGCCGTTTAGGTTGAACTGTATGGCTCAATGCGCTGATGGTTGTGTGTTGCGTTGTGCCTGTAGGAGTGGCAGTGTCAGTGGACTCACTCTGAAACTGATGAAGACGTCGGTCATGGAGATGCTAGACACTCTGTCAGATGACGACTATGTGAATGTAGCCAGGGTGAGTATCCTCCTCTGATAAGGTGATGGATAGAACGGTTCTGTCATATCTCTGATAAAGGTCTGGTTTCTCTTCAATATGCGAAATGTAATAACATGGTTAACACCTCCAATGCAGTATAAACATATTATATGGATATGGTGATGTGGTCATGAGCAAACGTTCACCCAGGTTCCTATCACATAGTCACATCCCAGCAAACCAAAATTGTTTCTGTGAAAGTTCCCAGAACATACGTTAGGTCGCTGCAAATGTTCTCATAACACAAAAACTGGACCCTGTTGTTGTGATAATCATTCACCTGATGTTACAAAAACATTCCCAGAACACATTTAATCTGTTCTTTAAAGGTTCCCGAGAATGTTTCATTAGGTTGTGAGAACAGTCTATTGAGAACAGTGTGGGGACATCACAAACAATATGTTCCCAAAGCACAAAAACTGTCCAGTTGTGTGGATGATTCTACAAGGTTTCTTTTAGGATACAAAAAACATTCACCTGACGTTCCCAGAACATATTTAATATGTTTTTTAAAGGTTCCCAGAAAGTTTATTTAGATTGTGGGAACAATACATCTGCCAATGTTTTTTAGAATCCAATTCATACGGTCCCATTATTGCCACGTTCTTGCCGGGATCAGCCTTTCATATCTCCCGTGAACATGCCGAGTGGGAGTAGACATGGGCCGAGGTGGGTCTATTTGAATAAATGAATTGAATATAGACCATTATTCATGTGTTTTAAGCAGGTCTTAAGACATGTTATCAAAGTAATAAAGGACAGACACTTCCAAGCCTTGTTTCTTATAATACATTTTTTGACTGTTCTTTTTGCCATTTCTGAATGGGATTCAATGTGTTCCTATGGGCTTTAGTAGTAAAGGCCAAAACAAATATTTTATCAAATAGTTTGTTTTAATATTTTGTCATACCTAAAATTCTAAATCAATATGTAAATTATCCACAATATGACCATGTCAGAAAATCAATTCCATATGTCAGATTAGGTTCCCAAAACACTAAAACTGTCCAAGCTGACAGTCAGATAATGTTTGTATCAGGGTGCACAAAACATTCCTTTTATGTTGCAAGAACGTTCCCAGAACAGCCTTTCTGAGCTCTGTAAAGGTTCCAATAACATTTGATTTGGTTGTGGGAACAGTGTGGGTACATTACAAGAGATAGGACCCTAAAACACAAAATATGCTCAGTTGTGATGACATTCATACAATGTTTAAGTTCCACAGGACATTCCCTTAATGCAACACAGAACCATGCATGAGAGCACCAGCTGTTCTGAACGACTGTATGATCACGCTCTCCGTAACCGATACGAGTAAGACCTTTAAACAGGTTAACATTTACAAGGCCGCAGGGCCGGACGGATTACAAGGATGTCTACTCAAGTGTCTTCACTGACATTCAACCTCTCCCTGACCCAGTCTGTAATGCCTACATTTTTCAAGCAGACCACCATAGTCCCTGTGCCCAAGATCCCAAGGTAACCGGTCTAAATGACTATCGCCGCGTAGCACTCACATCTGTAGCCTTTCAAATGCTTTGAAAGGCTCACATCAACATCATCATCTCATACACTATGGACCCATTCCATGACCCAATCTCTATTGCACACCACACTGCCCTTTCCCACCTGGACAAGAGGAACACCTATGTCAGAAAATGCTGTTCATTGACTACAGCTCAGCATTCAACATCCATAGTGCCCTCCAAGCTCATCACTAAGCTAAGGACCCTGGGACTAAACACTTCCCTCTGCAACTGGATCCTGGACTTCCTGACGCGCCGTCCCCCAGGTTGTGAGGGTAGCCAACAACACATCTGCCACGCTGACCCTCAACACATTGGCCCTTCGGTAGTGAGTGCTTAGTCCCCTCCTGTACTCTCTGTTCCCCCACGACTGTGTGGGTGACCGTGCATGACTCCAACACCCTCATTAAGCTTGCAGACGACACGACGGTGGCAGGCCTGACCATTGTCGACGATGAGACAGCCGAAGGCGAGGAGGTCAGACACTGCCAGGACAACAACCTCTCCATCAACGTCAGCAAGACAAAGGAACTGATTGTGGCCTACATGAAACGGAGGGCCGAGCACACCCTCATCCACATCGACAGAGCTGTAGTGAAGTGGGTCGAGAGCTTCAAGTTCCTCGTGTCCACAACACTAAGGACCTATCATGGTCCAAATAAACCTACACGGTTGTGAAGAAGGCACGACAATGCCTCTTCCCCAGGGGGCTGAAAAGATTTGGCCTGGCCCTCAGATCCTCAATCAGTTCTATAGCTGCACAATTGAGAGCATCTCGACTGGCTGTATCACCGCTTGGTATGGAAACTGCTTGGCATCCGACCGTAAGGTGTTACAGAGAGTAGTGTGTACGGCCCAGCACATCACTGGGGCTGAGCCCCCTGACATCCAGGACCTATATACCAGGTGGTGTCAGATGAAGACCCTAACAATTGTCAAAGACTCCAGCCAACCAAGTCATAGACTGTTCTCTCGCAAGCGGTATCGGAGTGCCAAGTAAGGATCAAAAGGCTCCTGAACAGCTTTTACCCCAAAGTCATTAGACTGCTGAACAGTTAATCAAATGCCTACCAAGACTATTTGTATGGACCCCCTTTTTCTGCACTGACTCTCTTGCACTGGCTCTATGCACACTCACTGGACTCTACCCACACACTCACACATACTACACTGACACTACCACACACACACACACACGCACACACACTACATATGTTCAACACACAAAACACACACACATCCATATTGATTCCACACACACACACACACACTTTCATACTCTTTCACACTCTTCACATATGCTGCTACTACTCTGTTTTTACCTGATTGCCTAGTCACTTTTACACTTACCTACATGTACATATTACCTCAATTACCTCAACTATCTCGTACCCCTGTACATTGACTCTTTGTATATCGCTTTGTTATTGTTATTTTATTGTGTTACTATTTCCTTTTTTAAATGGTGCTAATTGTTATTCCCTTTTAACTCTGTATTGTTGGGAAAGGACTTGTAAGTAAGCATTTCATGGTAATGTCTACACCTGTTGTATTCGCTGCGAGTGACAAATACAATTTGAGTCGATTCGATTTGATTTAATGTTGTAAGAATGAAATAAGTGAGTTTTATGAACCATGCATGAGAGCACCATATTTGTTTTAGGTTTAACATAATATTCCATTCATATTCACGCAATATACATTTGACCTTGTCATGGAGGTCTTCAGAACATTTACAAAATACTACAGTACCAGTCAAGGGTTTTTCTTTATTTTTACCATTTTCGACGTTGTAAAATAGTAGTGAAGACATCAAAACTATGAAATAACACATATGGAATCATGTAGTAACCAAAAAAGTGTTAAACAAATCAAAATATATTTTATATTTGTGATTCATCAAGGTAGGCCTTTGCCTTGATGACAGTTTGCACACGATTGGCATTCTCTCAACTAGCGTCTACTGGAAGGCTTTTCCAACAGTCTTGAAGGAGTTCCCATTAATCTTGCAATCTGAGGTGCAGTTAACTCTAATTAACTTATCCTCTGCAGCAGAGGTAACTCTGGATATTCCTTTCCTGTGGCGGTCCTCATGAGAGCCAGTTTCATCATAGCACTCGGTCTTTTACCTAATAGGGCTATCTTCTGTATACCACCACTACCTTGTCATAACACAACTGACTGGCTCAAATGCATTAAGAAGGAAAGAAATGCCACAAATGAACAAGACACACCTGGAATGTTATTTTCCTTCACCGGACATGTGAACAGCATTCAATCCAACAAATACAACCATATGTTTTACACTTCATATGATGACAATCTGCCCATGTGGGTTTGAACCTGCACGGTTTGGTTCCCAAACCAGGTCACCAGGTCACCTCTGCGTCACCTGGGAAGCGCTCTTATGTCAGTATATAAATATGGGGTGGCAGGTATCCTAGTGGGTAGAGCATTTGGCCAGTGACCGAAAGGTTGCTACATCAAATCTCTGAGCTGACAAGGTAAAAATCTGGTCTTCTGCCCCTGAACAAGGCAGTTAACCCACTTCCTAGGCTGTCATTGTAAATAAGAATTTGTTCTTAACTGACTTGCTTAGTTCAATAAATAAATGTAATGTAGCCATGGCTGTATGGTCAATCAGGAATTCCATGCTTCCTTTTAAACCTTCTTAGACATAACTAACGGTTAACTGGGTTAGTCACCATCACTTCCCCTCTTCCTCTTTATATGCTGCGTACCTCTGGGTCCATGTTTACAAGGTATCCAAGACTATAAGTGCTGATCTAGGATCATGAAAAATAAGCCAGGGGGAACATATCAAGCGTCTCCAAAGTAGAAATTATATTGGGTGTGTTTCTTAAAGTTGACTGGTACATTTTTACACAAAGTATTTTTATATAGTAAAATATGATTTGTGTTTGTATGATTAAATGCTGTTCAAATGTCCTTAGAATGAAACCAAAATGCCATGTGTCTCTATATGACCAACAATACAGTCCTCAAATGAGAATTTCCAGTAAATGTGGAGAAGAACATCTGATTTCATTTGCATGCTGAGAATGTTGTGGTAAAACTTAAATATAAAATGTTCTTGAAATGTTCTGAGGAACTCCATGACAAGGTCAAATGCTTATTGCGTGAACATCAATGGAGAATTGTGTAAAACCTTCAACAAATATACTATGAACATCATACAAACTGACTTATTTCATTCTTACAACATTAACGGAATGTCCTGTGCAACCTACTTTAAACATTGTATGACTGAGCACAACTGAGCATATTTTGTGTTTTAGGAACCTATCTCTTGTAATATACCTCCACTGTTCTGGGAATGTTCCCGGTTTGCAGGAATGTATGCATAGCTACATATACTGTAAAAACTATAACTTTCCCACATGGTTATAATCCCACAATGTTGCAACCCCCAGTCCATGTGTGATTGTGCTGTCTTTATCTCACCAACAGTCTCCCTGCCTTGCTGCATTATCTGACTCACTGCATACATGGGTAGCCTACACTTGCACGCATTTGCACGCCCGCACTCCCACACACACACACTGGCGGGGTAGCCCTGTTTAGAGACTTGGGTGGTTAATCCTCCATAATCCAGTGGTCTTAGTCAGTGTATGTTTCTAAATCCCAGCTCTAAGAGGCAGAAATTAGCGTGATAATTTGGGTGGGAACGAGGCTGATTTCCCCCTCTTTAAAGAAATGAAGAGCTCTGGAAGTAGGAAGGAAAGAAAATGGTTGTTGGTCTGTAGACACCAACAGTAATCATTGTTGTTACAGTAATACAATTGTAATTCAAACTCATGCATTTGATCAGTCAAATATTCCCATTATTGTTATTTACTAAATAAATTGACTGAGAACACATTCTCATTTACAGCAACAACCTGGGGAATAGTTACAGGGGAGAGGAAAGAGCCAATTGTAAACTGGGGATTAATTAGGTAACCATGAATAGGTTGAGGGCAGATTGGGAATTCAGCCAGGACACCAGGGTTAACACCCCTACTCTTACAATAAGTGCCATGGGACCTTTAATGCCCTCACAGAGTCAGGACACCAGTTTAAACACCCATCCAAAAGACAGCACCCTACACAGGGCAGTGTCAATCACTGCCCTGGGGCATTGGGATATTTTTTAGACCAGAGAAAAGAGTGCCTCCTACTGGCCCTCCAACACCACTTCCAGCAGCATCTGGTCTCCAATCCAGGGACTGACCAGGACCAACCCTGCTTAGCTTCAGAAGCAAGCCAGCAGTGGTATGCAGGGTGGTATGCTGCTGGCCGAAATGCCTTCCACTGCCCTGTTACAAGCACAACTACTGAAAAGTTTATTTCCAAAACGCTATATCCACCAATTATTCACATTTGTGTTTTCTCATCAGAAGTGGTTGATTATGGGTACCTTC
Source organism: Oncorhynchus kisutch (assembly GCF_002021735.2). Taxonomy (NCBI): domain Eukaryota; kingdom Metazoa; phylum Chordata; class Actinopteri; order Salmoniformes; family Salmonidae; genus Oncorhynchus; species Oncorhynchus kisutch. The sequence continues at coordinate 15,938,522 of NC_034174.2, read as the reverse complement.
ATAGATTTTAGATGTGTATGAAAATTGTTTTTTTGTTTGCAAAACGCTATTTATCCATTGTTTTAGCCGGAATTGAATGTTCGTATCTTGTATATTTGACTGTGATATGTGGTTGTCTCACCTAGGATATATAGTGTTTTGTAATGCAACTCTTCTATCTTAATCTGATTCAACAAACTCTTCTGTTTTCCAATACAGTATAACCTTCAACGGAACCATTACATTGTGTTCTTGTCATTTTGTTACGAGATCATAATCTGTGACAAGGAATACCATAGTTCGTGTTATTTTTCAATTTTTTTACCAATAAACTGTAAATATCAAACTGCACGAACAGAAGGAAATGTCAGATTTTCATGCACCAAATGTTTAACGTATTTTATGCCATCATTCTGTCTTCAAAATGTCAACAGAATTTAAAGTTGACTTTCAAGAAGAAAGGCCATTAAAAACCTGACATTACAGACATTGCTGTTCGATGCTAATCACATATAGACACACTGCTCACTGTTTACCTCTCTGTCTGTCAAAAACACACACACAGACAAACACACAGCCCGGGACTCATTTTAATTTATCAGAGGAGATGAGATCTAGATGACATTACCTTGGCTGGGTGTTTTTCCTTTGTTCTTGGTTTACATTGGAATTCCAGGTGCACCTGTTCTTTGTATGGAAAGCTGTAATTATCAATGTTTATTGCCAGAGTGGCACAAAGCAACCCACATCCCCCTCCTCATCCCAACACACTGCAGATGGAGTCGCCCTCAATGCCAACGAGCGAGCAGCGTGGTCACTGCTATTCATTGTTATCTGTCTCTCCCCCTCCCACCCCACAGTTTAACGAGAAGGCTGATGCTGTCGTCCCCTGTTTTAAGACCTTGGTCCAGGCCAACATGAGAAACAAGAAGATCTTCAAGGAGTCTATCATGCACATGCAAGCCAAAGGAACCACTGACTACAAGTCTGGCTTCCAGTTCGCCTTCGAACAGCTACTCAATGTAAGACTAAGAGCCAGCAGTCAGTCACGCTCTTCTGGGTTTATTTCAGGGTGATAGGTTAGGTTAGGTCTTCCATGAAATGCCCATGGTATAAGACATGCTAATTAGCATACTGACATCCCAATTGACATTGGAATTGACATTGGAATTGACCCTGTGCTACCAAGCCACTCTTTAGACAATCAGAGGATTATGCCTCATCTGAATGGAGCCCAAAGGGGCCACTAGTTAGTCAGTCAGTCGGATTAGGAACTGCCACTGCAGTGGGATGATGGCGATGGTGGCGTTTAGGGCTAGCCAGCACAGCACAGCAGAGGTCCCTGTGTGTGTGTGCAGCAGGGAGGCAACCAGGCAGGCATTGCTGTAAGTCTGTCTGTCTGTCTGTCTGTCTACACAGGTGCTGCCTCAGCTCAGCTCAGCTCAGCTCTCTATACTCCTATATATTATAGGAGGCTTACCTTATGGGCTCTGATGGGATGATTGATGAGAGAAAGATCAGCCACAGACACTTTATATTCTTCTCGTGGGCCGAGAGGCACAAAGCCAAGCGCCCAGCCTTGCCTAGCCCAGCTTACAACCCAGCCTATAGCCCAGTCTTTTTTTATTTTACCTTTATTTAACTAGGCAAGATCAGTTAAGAACAAATTCTTATTTTCAATGACGGCCTAGGAACAGTGGGTTAACTGCCTGTTCAGGGGCAGAACGACAGATGTGCTGTCGCTGGCTGTGCTGGCTAGACCTTGTCAGCTCGGGGGTTTGAACTTGCAACCTTCCGGTTACTAGTCCAACTCTCTAACCACTAGGCTACCCTGCCGCCCCGCACCACTAGTCTAGCCCAGCATAGACCAGCCTATTGCCCAGCCTATAGCCCAGCCTAGCCCAGCCTAGCCCAGCCTTGCCTAGCCCAGCCTACAACCCAACCTAAAGCCCAGTCTATAGCCCAGCCTATACCCCAGCCTAGCCCAGCCTATAGCCCAGCCTATAGCCCAGTCTAGCCCAGCCTATAGCCCAGCCTATACCCCAGCCTAGCCCAGCCTATAGCCCAGTCTAGCCCAGCCTATAGGCCAGCCTATATCCCAGTCTACTCCAGCCTAGCCCAGCCTACAACCCAGCCTACAACCCAGCCTATAGCCCAGCCTAGCCCAGCCTATAGCCCAACCTAGCCCAGCTTATAGCCCAGCCTAGCCCAGTCTAGCCCAGCCTATAGCCCAGTCTATAGCCCAGCCTATAGCCCAGCCTAGCCCAGCCTATAGCCCAGCCTAGCCCAGCCTAGCCCAGTCTAGCCCAGCCTAGTTAACCAACACCCAACCACGGAACACATCTAACCAACAACTGGCCACGGAACACATTTAACCAACACCTGGCCACGGAACACATTTAACCAACACCTGGCCACGGAACACATTTAACCGACGCCTGACCACGGAACACATTTAACCAACACCTGGCCACGGAACACATTTAACTTATGCCTGGCCACGGAACACATCTAACCAACACCTGGCCACGGAACACATTTAACCAACACCTGGCCACAGAACACATTTAACTAACGCCTGGCCACAGAACACATTTAACTAACGCCTGGCCACAGAACATATTCAACCAACGCCTGGCCACAGAACACATTTAACCAATGCCTGGCCACGGAACACATTCAACCAACGCCTGGCCACGGAACACATTTAACCAACACCTGGCCACAGAACACATTTAACCAACACCTGGCCACAGAACACATTTAACCAATGCCTGGCCACAGAACACATTCAACCAACAGCACAGGATAAATTACCCTACACAGAAAGAGATATGTACACTTCAATCCCATATATGTGGATGTATTGTGCACTGTACTTGCAGGTTACCCATTAGCTAACATATTAGAACATAGACTCTACAGCTGTTCGAAGGCGAACTGGAAGCCAGACTTTGCTCAAGCATTCTTTTCTCTTGTGATGAACAAGACACCATGTTTTTGTGATTACCTGGATGGAGAAGCTATACTTTATAATGTCTATATAGTTTGTGTCCTCTTCCTTTTCCTGACTGTTTCCCCCCGCTCTCACTAATCACTCTCTATTTGTATCTCTCTCTGTATCTCTGTATCTCTTTCTCTCTTTCTATCTCCCTCTCCCTTTCCTTCCCACTCTCGCTCTCCTTCACTCTCTCTCTCTCTCTCTCTCTCTCTCTCTCTCTCTCTCTCTCTCTAATCACTCTCTCTTTGTATTTGTCTCTGTATCTCTCCCTCTCCCTCTTCCTCTCCCTCTCCCTTTCTCTCAACCTCTCCATCTCTCGCTCTCTGTTCCACAGGATACCGGCGCCCCAAGGGCGGGCTGCAATAAGATGATAATGATGTTTACAGATGGAGGAGAGGATCGTGCACAGGACATCTTTGAGAAGTACAACTGGCCCAACAAAACAGTGAGTCTGTCCCCAAAAACCAATTATCTATTCATCAATCCTAGTCTCCTAATGAATCAGTCCATGCATGTTTAAGAGTTGATGAACCAGTCTGTACTCTCTCTTCTCTCTCTCTCTCTCATCCCTTATCCTTATCAAAGAAATGCTATATTTATCAACAGCAATTGCCTTTCTTTTGGTGAGAATCTTAATGATTCCAAAAGTTTCATCCTTGGACATAGATCCAGCCTTATGGGTGTCTGCTCAGATCCTTTTTTCCTACACGTTGGCTTTTTTCCCTCTCTCTCTCCCGCTCTCTCTCTCTCTCTCTCTCTCTCTTCTCTCTCTCTCTCTCTCTCTCTCTCTCTCTCTCTCTCTCTCTCTCCATCCCCTGTCATCTCTCTCCTCTCTCTCTCTCTCTCTCTCTCTCTCTCTCTCTCTCTCTCTCTCTCTCTCTCTCTCTCTCTCTCTTCCTCCCTGTCATCTCTCTCTCTCTTCTCACTCACTCTCTCTCTCTCTCCCCCTCCCTGTCATCTCTCTCTCCGTTCTCTCTCTCTCGTCCTCCTGTCATCTCTCTCTCTCTCTCTCTCTCTCCTCTCTCTCTCTCTCTCTCTCTCTCTCTCTCTCTCTCTCTTCCTCCCTGTCATCTCTCTCTCTCCGCTCTCTTCCTCCCTTGTCATCTCTCTCTCTCTCTCTCTCACTCACCTCTCTCTCTCTCTCTCTCTCTCTCCCCCTCCCTGTCATCTCTCTCTCCGTCTCTCTCTCTCTCGTCCCTCCCTGTCATCTCTCTCTCTCTCTCTCTCTCTCTCTCTCTCTCTCTCTCTCTCTCTCTCTCTCTCTCTCTCTCTCTCTCTCTCTCTCTCTCTCTCTCTCTCTCTCTCTCCCTGTTATCTCTCTCTCTGTCTCTTTTCTTGTCTTGCTGCTGGTGTTAACAGCTCTGACCTGCTGACTAATTAGCCACTTATTATCAGAACCCATGAAATTACAGCCAACACGTGCACTCACTCACTCTCTTTCTCCCTCTCCTTCTTTTTTTCTCTTCATCCTCGCTCAGATGGCTTTGAAATGCTGCTGCCATTTTGCTTTCTCACTGTGCGAGAAGAATGTTGATTCTACTGATCTCAGCTTTTCTCTCTGCCCACTATCTCCTCACCTTCCAGATTAGAGTATTTACCTTTTCAGTTGGGCAGCACAACTATGATGTCACCCCCTTGCAGTGGATAGCTTGTGCCAACAAAGGTGAGTAGAGAGGGTTGTGCCTGTAAAGTGTAGTGACATGGAGAGAGACTTTACATCTACGGTCATAGATAGAGGAGAACAGAAGCTCCTTCTGCGGCCTATCAACACTCCCCATGTCTAGCAAACAGAAACCAGAAAATATGTGATATTATTATGTCATCATATAACCAAACTCCAAACAAACTGCCCAGCTGTCCACAACCTAGATGACTAAGCTATCCTCCTTTCCTCCATTAGTCCTCATGACCCCATGACCTCATGACCTCATGCCCACTCTGAACCATAACCAATGTACAATTCCACTTTTATGTTCTCTCTGTTTCACTATTTTTTTAACCAAATTTCTCTCTCTCTCTCTCTCTCTCTCTCCTCTCTCTCTCTCCCTCTCTCTCTCTCTCTCTCTTTCTCTCCTCTCTCTCTCTCTCTCTCTCTCTCTCTCTCCTCTCTCTTTCTCTCCTCTCTCTCTCTCTTTCTCTCCTCTCTCTCTCTCTCTCTCTCTCTCTCTCTCTCCTCTCTCTTTCTCTCCTCTCTCTCTCTCTTTCTCTCCTCTCTCTCTCTCCCCTCTCTCTCTCTCTCTGTCTCTCTCTCTCTCCCTCTCTCTCTCTTTCTCTCCTCTCTCTCTCTCTTTCTCTCCTCTCTCTCTCTCCCCTCTCTCTCTCTCTCTGTCTCTCTCTCTCTCCCTCTCTCTCTCTTTCTCTCCTCTCTCTCTCTCTCGCTCTCTCTCTCTCTCTCTCTCTCTCTCTCTGTTGTTTGATTTCTCACTGTCTCAACGTTTCTCTAATACGACGAGCTCTCCCTTCTTCCCATCACAAGAAGCATCCCTCCTAAAGAACGCTAATTAGTTCATTTCCAGTGGAGCCTTCAGAGTGCTTCAGAAGTGCCTCCCTCCCCACAAGTTGTAATTCATTATCGGGTGGAGCCTGGCTGTGTGGTGATAACCATAGCTACCACCTCTCACGCAGGCAGGCGGCATGGGGGAAGTCCAGGATTACTCCCCTGTGCCAACATGCCACTCACTCTAATCATTAGCATGGCACCAAAGCCAATGCCAAACTATGACAATGCTTATTGAGGTATTCTCCTCTGTGGAGCTGTCCTTTGACATGTGGTCGTACAACACCTTGCTTATTGCTCTTCTTCGGTATCACACACAAACAGAGACACATGTTGAGCCGAACCTTCTCACCCAGAACACACACTTACACACACACATAAATCTGCCTCACAAACACATTACATACCCAGCTCCCTCTTGACTAGCCTTACTGTTGTCTCACTTGGCTTGTGCTGCAATCCCTTCTTCAGTTGAACCTACCCCCGCTCTGTCTCACTATGAGCTGAACTTTCTCCTCTCTCCGGTGGCTGAAGACCTTGGTGTAGACCTCTGGTCCATGCTCTTTAGTTTCTGTGTTGGTTCCTCTCCTCATTCCTATTGTCATGTTCTACCCTACAACTGGAGGTGTCACAGTCTCTGGTAGGCAGCCAAAAATACTAAGCAAAGGAAGGAGCTACTGTTCTGAACAGTCATAGGAAGTGTGCGCGCGAGTGCAAGCGTGTGTTTATTAAAAAACGGCAGGCATTCTGGTCTCTTAACATTCTGGGGATGTTGTCTCCATTTCGCGGCTCTTTGTATAAACACTCTGTGCTTTAATAACTTGGGGAACGGCAGCAGTTATTGACCCAGAGTGAGTGTGTCTCTCCTCTCTTCCATCCCTAATCAGCAGTCCTGTTCTGCCTGGGGTACATCAGCAGCATCCTCAATGAGCCCTAACATACATTACATTGACATCCTGCAGTAAAATGATGATGAGACTGGAGGTCAATGGCCAATTGTTTCCCCATAGCACCTTAATTGAAATCAAACAGTACACACACACATGTATACATGCGTACGCGTGCACACACACACACCACATGTACACACATACCACACACACACACACACACACACCACATGCACACACGCACGCACGCACACACGCACGCACGCACACACACACACACACACACACACACACACACACACACACACACACACACACACACACACACACACACACACACACACACACATACCACACACACAAACACACCTATCTGCAGCAAATGACAAAATGGCCAACACACGTAATGGGCACTAAATGCAATGTCCCCATAGAGAACAATCAGCATTCTGCTGAGGAGACATGTTAAAATCATAGCACTACATTTCCTCTAATAGCTTGAGATGATGAGACTTCGCTGGGCTGTTGTGTTATTTCACATATGCATAGCAATTTTACCTTTACAATACACACCACAACAGAACAGCTCCATGTTGTTGGTTATTATCACTGTGTATCCACTGAACAGATTCTCTCACTTTGATCTTCAGGATTCTACTATGAGATTCCATCCATTGGAGCCATCAGAATTAACACACAGGTGATATATCCTTCCTTCAGTGTATGTACAGTATGTGTGCATTTGTGTGAATCTTTACTGTAACTTCAGGGTGTGTTTTCTAGGTCATGTTGAGTTCATTACTCTCTTTAAAGATAATTATGTACATGTAGATAATACCTTTAAATATTCCCATTACAAAATGACACAAGGAGGCTTGGAAAGAGCAATAGAGAGGAAGTCACAGGGAGAGATAGAGCTCACTTCTGTCTTCTGGAAGAATAGAGAGGAAATCACAGGGAGAGATAGAGCTCACTTCTGTCTTCTGGAAGAATAGAGAGGAAGTCACAGGGAGAGATAGAGCTCACTTCTGTCTTCTAGTAGAATAGAGATGAAGTCACAGGAAGAGATAGAACTCACTTCTGTCTACTAGTAGAATAGAGAGGAAGTCACAGGGAGAGATAGAACTCACTTCTGTCTTCTAGTAGAATAGAGAGGAAGTCACAGGGAGAGATATAGCTCACTTCTGTCTTCTAGTAGAATAGAGATGAAGTCACAGGGAGAGATAGAACTCACTTCTGTCTTCTAGTAGAATAGAGAGGAAGTCACAGGGAGAGATATAGCTCACTTCTGTCTTCTGGAAGAATAGAGAGGAAGTCACAGGGAGAGATAGAGCTCACTTTTGTCTTCTGGAAGAATAGAGAGGAAGTCCAGGGAGAGATATAGCTCACTTCTGTCTTCTAGTAGAATAGAGAAGAAGTCCAGGGAGAGATAGAGCTCACTTCTGTCTTCTAGAAGAATAGAGAAGAAGTCCAGGGAGAGATAGAGCTCACTTCTGTATTCTAGAAGAATAGAGAAGAAGTCCAGGGAGAGATAGAGCTCACTTCTGTCTTCTAGTAGAATAGAGAGGAAGTCCAGGGAGAGATATAGCTCACTTCTGTCTTCTAGAAGAATAGAGAGGAAGTCAGAGGGATAGATAGAGCTCACTTCTGTATTCTAGAAGAATAGAGAGGAAGTCACAGGGAGAGATAGAGCTCACTTCTGTCTTCTAGAAGAATAGAGAGGAAGTCACAGGGAGAGGCTTTCAGATCTGCTGTGTTGCCTAATCCACCCCTCCTCTAGTCCCTCCATTACACTACCCCCCCACACACACACATAGCTGATGCAGCCTGAATTGCAGTGTACTTAGTAACACATAGCTGATGCAGCCTGTGTTTCACAGTGTAGCTGGACAAACAGACAGGATGCTAGTGTGTTGGCCTGGGCCAGGCATGTAAAGTAGTCCCTGGTTGTAGCAACGGTAAGCTTGGACGCTGGACCCTGGACCCTGGACCCTGGACCCTGGACCCTGGACCCTGGACCCTGGCCTCTACCTACCTGTGGCTCTGTTTCCCTTGGACCTCCTCAGCCTTTTTGCTGGCTGACTTTTATGTTCGCTAAATTGTTCTAGTCAGGTGTAACATTTCCCCTATATCCTGTGAAAAGGTCTGCCTGTCATCATCCTGATGAAATATCTCCCTGTGGCGAGAGCGTTAAACGAGAGTTTTAGTGAGATGATAATAGAATAGGTTACGCCTGTCAGCACCTCAGTGTTCAGGCCATGAATAACAAACGGTCACAAGGCACAACACTAAAACAGCACTGTTCTGTGTGTGTTCACACTGGGCGACCCTCCTTGAGTGTAAGATGGATACATAGGACTGTTATGGTTAGGGTTCAAGTGGTGCTATGATCGAATATACCATTATGTAAAAGGGGCATTATTTACTGACGATGTGAATAAGACCTCTTTTGCATAGTAAAAGGTGCTGCATGGTCAATCCGACGTCAGCATTGGCCCTGCAACATTTACAGTAATACAGTCTCAGCAGAATTCAGGGCATTCATACTGTACTTTTTGCACTTCGTGGAGCAGCGCAGAGCTGTTGTGAAGGAAGTTGTCAAGGAAGTGAGTTTGTGTTTATACAGGACCTCCCTCACCTACCGTCAACCAATCATGTCAATGCGGAGATATATGGAGCCTCTACATTTGGGAGGCGCACCGCAACCCGGTACAGGGCTCGATTTGGCCTCTGCGTGCCTCCAGAGGCTCCGCAATTTCGTCACACCCTCCATACAGTGCCTTAGACCACATTTTCGGATCAAGCGTGAATTGGCTTTAACTCTCTATTTTGTACACGTGATCAGCACAGTTTAACTACCTAGATCTTTAGTTTGATTAGGATTGGATCTTCCTGAATTCCTCACCCACAATTGAGATATATTGGAGTTGGTGAAGCGGTCACCAAAGCCTGTTGTTTTCTGATGATCAATTTGAACAGAAACAGCAGGGACTAAGACGTTCCACTGACATCTAGGATCAAACTCCCAAGGTCCGAAGGTTTCCTTATCAGATTTGGGCGATCTGATCCCTGTCGCACAGTCGCTGATTTCCCCCAATACCCAATAACAGCATTCCATGGATCAACAAATTATTCCAAAAACATCTTTGACATTTTGAATCGATAAAATGTACCTACTGCTGTGGTTTATACTGTGGACTACTGTGGTTAACACAGAGAGATGCTTATACTGTACACTACTGTGGTTAACATAGAGAGGTGTTTATACACTGCTGTGGTTAACACAGAGAGGTTTTTATACACTACTGTGGTTAACACAGAGAGGTGTTTATACACTGCTGTGGTTAACATAGAGAGGTTTTTATACACTGCTGTGGTTAACATAGAGAGGTGTTTATACACTACTGTGGTTAACATAGAGAGGTGTTTATACACTACTATGGTTAACACAGAGAGGTGTTTAAACACTACTGTGGTTAACACAGAGAGGTTTTTATACACTACTGTGGTTAACACAGAGAGGTTTTTATACACGACTGTGGTTAACACAGAGAGGTGTTTATACACTGCTGTGGTTAACATAGAGAGGTTTTTATACACTGCTGTGGTTAACATAGAGAGGTGTTTATACACTACTGTGGTTAACATAGAGAGGTTTTTATACACTACTATGGTTAACACAGAGAGGTGTTTAAACACTACTGTGGTTAACACAGAGAGGTTTTTATACACTACTATGGTTAACACAGAGAGGTGTTTAAACACTACTGTGGTTAACACAGAGAGGTTTTTATACACTACTGTGGTTAACACAGAGAGGTGTTTATACTGTACACTGCTGTGGTTAACACAGAGAGGTGTTGTCACACTGCTGTGGTTAACACAGAGAGGTTTTTATACACTACTGTGGTTAACACAGAGAGGTGTTTATACTGTACACTGCTGTGGTTAACACAGAGAGGTGTTGTCACACTGCTGTGGTTAACACAGAGAGGTTTTTATACACTACTGTGGTTAACACAGAGAGGTGTTTATACTGTACACTGCTGTGGTTAACACAGAGAGGTGTTGTCACACTGCTGTGGTTAACACAGAGAAACAGTGGGAGATTGGCATGCTTGTGCCACGTGCCTCTGACGCTCCTAATGTGTTTTTAGTAGCTGCTTCATATTGATGAATAATGGCCCTAAATGTCTAAAGACTGTCCACAAGCTTTACTGCTTCTCAGGCCTGGGCTGCTTCTACTGTTGGCCCTCAGGTTTATGACACTGAGATGACTTATAAGTATATGCTATACGGTCTGATATACTACGGCTGTCAGCCAATCAATTCAGGGTTCTAACCACCCAGTTTATAAAGCAATATATGGTGTGTGTGTGTGTGTGTGTGTGTTTGTCATTTCTCTGATGTGTGTGTTCTCCTCCTTGTCTCAGGAGTACCTGGATGTGCTGGGTCGGCCCATGGTGCTGGCTGGGCCCAAGGCCAAGCAGGTCCAATGGACCAATGTCTACCAGGATGCTCTGGTAAGCCACAAACTATCCCACTGATGAGTAGCTACACAAGTGTCACGTTACTGTAATGTACTGTATTATCTATCTGTTTATTATCTATTATTGCTATATATAGCTTTTTTGATTGTTATTTTACTGTTTCACTTTTTTTTCTTAAAACTGCATTGTTGTTTAAGGGCTTGTAAGTAGGCATTTCCCTTCTACACCTGCTGTATTCGGCGCATGTGACAAATAAAATTAGATTTAATTTGATTTCATTCATTTCTGTTTTAATACTAAAACCATTGTAATGCAGTTTACCCGGGACTAGCCAAAAACTGAAACCCTTTAGAATTAGTTGCTTACAAACTTCTACTTTGAGTCCTACCTATAACATAGCTATGTTTTAGATGAAAAACATTATATAAGGCCTCCTGAGTGGTGCAGTGGTCTAAGGCACTGCAGTGCTAGCTGTGCCACTAGGGATTCTGGGTTTGCAACCGGGAGACACATGGGGCGGCGCACAATTGGCCCAGTGTCGTCCGTGTTGGGGAGGGTTTGGCTGGCAGGGATGTCCTTGTCCCATCGCGCACTAGTGACTCCTGTGGGGGGGCGGGTGCAGTGCATGTTGACACGGTCACCAGGTGTACAGTGTTTCCTCTGATTGGTGAGGCTGGCTTCTGGGTGGGCATTGTGTCAAGAAACAGAATGCCTTGGTTGGGTTGTGTTTCGGAAGACGCACGGCTCTCAACCTTTGCCGAGTCCATGCGGGAGTTGCAGCGATGAGACAAGACTGTAACTACCAATTGGATATCAGGAAAGTGATAAAAATGTTTAAAACATTATATAGATGCTAACACAACCTTCTGAAGTCCCATATACTGAGACGTTGATGTTTGTGTGTTCAGGGTCTGGGTCTGGTCATAACTGGGACCATGCCAGTCTTCAACCTCACCGCTGATGCAAATTCTCAGGTAAATATCAGCAGGAGCATGAAGCTCAGGGTTTACACTGATTAACAAATGAATAGACTTGTTATTGCACAGTTCATTTTCAAATGGTCTCAGGGCCATTAGTAAAAGTATTTCTGTCTTCTGTGGCTCTTTGAGGAACACAGAATCAATACATAAACAGATATTGCATCGGTACTGAGCCATAACTTAGATACAGATTTCCCATTTCAGAGCAAACTGATTTGCATCATTGTAAAACAACAGGAATCCTGACTGCACAACAGTCCCTTCTGTGTCTATAACTCCCTAATGTTGGCCATCAGTCATGTCTAATGGCATCCTACCATCCTGGTGCACCGACCGACCGCAGGGCAACACTGACCCCCTGAGGTAGCAACAGGCCCAGCAGCTTTGAGAACCATATTTTTTTTAGAGCTTGGTGAGAGTGTGGTTGTCCAGTGGTTATTTAGCATACAACCTTCTACCCCTGAAGAAGGCAGTTAACCCACTGTTCCTAGGCTGTCATTGTAAATAGGAATTTGTTCTTAATAACTGACTTGCCTAGTTAAATAGAAATGGGGTCTTTTTTAATAAACTAAAAAGCTTTGTTAAAAAACATTGTGGTGGCGCAGTGGACTAATTCCGTGGATAGAGAACAGAAGGTCGTAGGTTTGAATCTCACTAATAAAAAAATGTATGTGTTTGCATGATTAATGCCTATAATAAATGTCCATGTGTCTTATCTGTGCTTGGAGTTGAAAACAGTTCAACTAAGCTAGCAGTGTTTTTAAAATACTTATTGAAACATTCAGTGAAAGTTTCAAGGAAGTTATTCAAAAACCTCCAAATAAACTATATAACTTTCAGGGAACCATAGTAAAAGGTTCTCAGAATCTCCCTGCAACTTAAAAATGTATGTTCCCAGAACAGGTGACATTTTCACCTCCGTTCTGTTTTACCAGTCAGGAAACTCATGGCTTAGTTCCTAGAACCAATGGGAAACCAAAAACGTACATTCCCAAAACTTCCAAGGAACCAAATGTGCTAGCTGGGTAGTGCTGGCTTGAATGTTTTCTTTCGAGCATGGTTCCAGCAACTATGGTGGATGCATCACCAGGCCAACCCAGTACAGCTCGGTTTGGTTTGGCTCCCTGTATTGTGAATCAGGCTTCAGTGTACTGCACATGTACATCTTCTGTTTGTTAGCTCCCATTGAATCAACTATTCAAATCGAATGGAAAATATTGACTCTTGAGATAATCACACATAACATTAGGACAATGGTACCGGAGGGGATGGCTGCCGTTTTACGGACTCTTAACAACTGTGCTATTTTGTGTGTTTTTTTCACATTGTTTGTAACTTATTTTGTACATAATGTTGCTGCTACCGTCTCCTATGGTCGAAAAGAGCTTCTGGATATCAGAAGAGCGATTACTCACCTCGAACTGGACAAAGATTTTTTTTTTTTATGAGTCCGACACAAAGGATATACTGCTTCTCTGAGACCAGGCCCAAATCCCTGTCATTTGCATGAAGAAAATACGTAAATATAGGGGGCGGAGACTGGGGTGCCTTGCGAGAATTTATTAGCGAGTGGGTAACCCCCTTTTATCATCCGTTCTATTGGCCAACTTGCAATCACTGGAGAATAAACTAGATGATATCCGTTCGAGACTATCTTACCAACAGGACATCATTTTTTTTTATATCTGATGTTTCACCGAGTTGTGGCTGATTGACATCACAGATAATATACAGTTGGCTGGGTTTTCCATGCATCGGCAGGACAGAACAGCTACATCTGGTAAGACAAGGGGTGGGGGGTGTGTGTCTATTTGTCAATAACAGCTGCTGCGCTATGTCTAATATTAAGGAAGTTACGAGGTATTTTGCTCGCCTGAGGTAGAGTACCTCATGATAAACTGTAGACCACACTATCAAGAGAGTTTTCATCTATATTTTCATAGCCGTTTATTTACCACCACAAACTGATGCTGGCACTAAGACCACACTCAACGAGCTATACAATGCCATATTCTTCCACTGCAAATCTACCATTCCAGTGTTTTACTTGCTATATTGTATTTACTTTGCCACCATGGCCTTTTTTTGCCTTTACCTCCCTTATCTCACCTTATTTGCTCACATCGTATATAGACTTGTTTCTACTGTATTATTGACTGTATGTTTGTTTTACTCCATGTGTAACTCTCTGTTGTTGTATGTCTCGAACTGCTTTGCTTTATCTTGGCCAGGTCGCAATTGTAAATAAGAACTTGTTCTCAACTTGCCTACCTGGTTAAATAAACTGGTAAAAAAAATAAAAATAAGCAAACAAGAAAATACTAATCCAGAATCGGCGCTCCTAGTGGCCGGGGACTTTTATACAGGCAAACTTAAATCCGTTTTACCTCATTTCTACCAGCATGTCACATGTGCAACCAGAGGAAAAGTCCTCTAGACCACCTTTACTCCACACACAGAGATGCATACAAAGCTCTCCCTCGCCCTCCATTTGGCAAATCTGATCATAATTATATCCTCATGATTCCTGCTTAGAATCAAAAACTAAAGCAGGAAGTATCAGTGACTCGCTTAATACGGAAGTGGTCAGATGACTCAGATGCCTCACTACAGGACTGTTTTGCTAGCAAAGACTGGAATATATTCCAGAATTCATCCAATGGCATTGAGGAGTATACAGTCACCTGCTTCATCAATAAGTGCATCGACGACGTCCTCCCGATAGTGATTATACATACAGTACCAGTCAAAAGTTTGGACACACCTACTCATTCAAGGATTTTTCTTTATTTGTACTATTTTCTACATTGTGTACCTACAAGTGTACCTATGATGAAAATTACAGGCCTCTATCATATTTTTAAGTGGGAGAACTTGCACAATTGGTGGCTGACTAAATACTTTTTTGCCCCACTGTATATGGAATAATGTAGTAACCAAAAATGTGTTAAACAAACGTGTTAAACAAACCAGTTTCATGAGGAATGCTTTTCCAACAGTCTTGAAGGAGTTGGCACATATGCTGAGCACTTGTTGGCTGCTTTTCCTTCACTCTCCGGTCCAACTTATCTCAAACCATCTCCTTTGGGTTGAGGTTGGGTGATTGTGAAGGTCAGGTCCTCTGATGCAGCACTCCTTCACTCTCCTTGGTCAAATATCAATCAATCAATCAAATGTATTTATAAAGCCCTTTTTACATCAGCCAATGTCACAAAGTGCTATACAAAAACCCAGCCTAAAACCCGAACAGCAAGCAATGCAGATGTAGAAGCACAGTGGCTAGGAAAAACTCCCTAGAAAGGCAGGAACTTAGGAAGAAACCTAGAGAGGAACCAGGCTCTGAGGGTGGCCAGTCCTCCTCTGGCTGTGTCGGGTGGAGATTATAACAGAACATGGCCAAGATGTTCAAACATTCATAGATGACCAGCATGGTCAAATAATATTAATCACAGTGGTTGTAGAGGGTACAACAGGTCAGCACCTCAGGGGTAATTGTCTGTTGCCTTTTCATAGGGCGATCATTCATAGTTAGAGACAGCAGTTGCGGTAGAGAGAGAGGGCCGAAAACAGCAGGTCCGGGACAAGGTAGCACTTCCGGTGAACAGGCCGCAGGCAGAACAGTTGAAACTGGAGCAGCAGAATGACCATGTGGATTGGGACAGCAAGGAGTCATCAGTCCAGGTAGTCCTGAGGCATAGTTCTATGGCTCAGGTCCTCTTAGAAAGAGAAAGAGAGAGAAAGAGAGAGAGAATTAGAGGGAGCACACTTAAATTCACACAGGACACCTGATAAGACAGGAGAAATACTGACCCTAGCCCCCCGACACAAACTATTGCAGCTGGAGGCTGAGACATGAGGGGTCGGGAGACACTGTGGCCTCGTCCGACAATACCCCCATACAGGGCCAACCAGGCAGGATATAACCCCACCCACTTTGCCAAAGCACAGCTCCCACCCCACTAGAGGAATATCTTCAACCACCAGCTTACTACCCTGAGACAAGGCCGAGTATAGCCCACAAAGATCACGGGACGAATCCGAGGGGGACGCCAACCTGGACAGAAAGATCACATCAGAGACTCAACCCACTCAAGTGGACGGCATGGAAGAGCATGAAAATCCCAGTGGAGAGAGGGGAACCGGCCAGGCAGAAGACAGCAAGGGTGGTTCGTCGCTCCAGTGCCTTTCCGTTCACCTTCACACCCCTAGGCCACACTACACTCAATCATAGGACCTACTGAAGAGATGAGCATTCAATCAAGACTTAAAGGTCGAGACTGAGTCTACCTCTCTCACATGGATAGGCAGACCATTCCATAAAAAATATAGCTCTATAGGAGAAAGCCCTACCTCCAGCTGTTTGCTTAGAAATTCTAGGGACAATAAGGAGGCCTGCAATAAGGAGGCCTGCGCCTTGTGACTGTAGCGTACATGTAGGTATGTACGGCAGGACTAAATCAGAATGATAGATAGGAGCAAGCTCATGTAAGCTACTACTAAGATACTGCACGATACTGTCTTTCCAAGCTAATTGGGAGACTTCCAGTTTGGTGTCGCGTCGTTGCAATTTTCTGGAAGCTTGCTTCAGGGCTCGGGTATTGTCTGTATACCAGGGAGCTAGTTTCTTATGATAAATGTTTTTAGTTTTTAGGGGTGCGACTCCATCTAGAGTATTACTCAAGGTTAAATTAAGTTTCTCAGTTAGGTGGTTAACAGATGGTTGTACTCTGACATCCTTGGGTAGGTGGATGGTGTCTGCAAGGGCATCTAGGAATCTTTGGGTTGTCCGAGAATGTATTGCATGGCCTTTGATGATCCTTGATTAGGGTCTGAGGAGATCATTTGTTGTGATTGCAAACGTAATAAAATGGCCCTTACACAGCCTGGAGGTGTGTTTTGGGTCATTGTACTGTTGAAAACAAGTGATAGTCCCACTAAGCGCAAACCAGATGGGATGGCGTATCGCTGCAGAATGCTGTGGTAGTCATGCTGGTTAAGTGTGCCTTGAATTCTAAATAAATCACAGACAGTGTTACCAGCAAAGCACACCTCCTCCTCCATACTTCACAGTGGGAACCACACATGCAGAGATCATCTGTTCAGCTACTCTGTGTCTCACAAAGACACAGCGGTTAGAACCAAAAATCTCAAATTTGGACTCGAACAGACCAAAGGACACAGATTTCCACTGATCTAATGTCCATTGCTCGGGTTTCTTGGCCCAAGCAAGTCTCTTCTTCTTGTTGGTGTCCTTTAGTAGTGGTTTCTTTGCAGAAATTTGACCATAAAGGCCTGATTCACGCAGTCTCTTATGAACAATTGATGTTGAGATGTGTCTGTTACTTGAACTCTGTGAAGAATTTATTTGGGCTGCAGTCTGAGGTGCAGTTAATTGCCAATTTCTGAGACTGGTAACTTTAATGAACTTATCCTCTGCCGCAGAGGTAACTCTGGGTCTTCCTTTCCTGTGGCAGTCCTCATGAGAGCCAGTTTCATCATGGCGCTTGATGGTTTTTGCGACTGCACTTGAAGAAACTTTCAAAGTTCTTGAAATTGACTGACCATGTCTTAAAGTAATGATGGACTGTCATTTCTCTTTGCTTATTTGAGCTGTTCTTGCCATAAAATGGACTTGGTCTTTTACCAAAAATAGTCTATCTTCTGTATACCAACCCTATCTAATCACAACACAACTGATTGGCTCAAACGCATTAAGAAGGAAAGAAATTCCACAAATGAACTTTTAACAAGGCATACCTGTTAATTGAAATGCATTCCAGGTGAATACCTCATGAAGCTGGTTGAGAGAATGCGAAGAGTGTGCAAAGCTGTCATCAAGGAAAAGGGTAGCTACTTTGAAGACTCACAAATATAAAATATATTTTGATTTTGATTTGTTTAATTAACCTCTACGGGATTGGTGTCCCTATACCGTTGGACGGTTGAGCTAATGTGCGCTAATGTGATTAGCATGATGTTGTAAGTAACAGCAAACTTTCCAGGACAGAGACACGTCTTATATGGGCAGAAAGCTTAAATTCTTGCTAATATAACTACACTGTCCAATTTACAGTAGCTATAACAGTGAAAGAATACCATGCTTTTGTTTGAGTGCACAACAACAAAAACCTTTTATCACAGCAACTGGTTTGATACATTCACCTCTGAAGGTAAATAATGTACTTACATTCAGGTTCTTGCTCTGATTTGTAATCCTGAGGGTCCCACAGGCCATCTAGATGTGAAAGTTAGTGTATAAGCTAATTATCCATTCCTGGGAGTGTGTAAACTTTAATGTTGTATTACCATAACATTTTTGTATGTTCTCTATATCAGGCACTTTTGGGCAGACTTGATACGAAATATTGTTCAGTATTATAATGCTTCACTGGATCAATCTGAAATTGTGCCCAAACTGCAATATTATATTATGTCCTTTCTCTTGCATTTCAAAGATGATGAAACATGTTTTTTTTTTAAACGCTTGTATTATCTTACGTTTGTATTATCTTTTACCAGATCTGTGTTATATTCTCCTACATTAATTTCACATTTCCACAGACTTCAAAGGGTTTCCTTTCAAATGGTATCAAGCATATATCCTTCCTTCAGGTCCTGATCTACAGGCAGTTAGATTTGGGTATGTCCTTTTAGGCAAAAATTGAAGAAAAAAAGGGTAAGATCCTTAATGAAGGAATTAAGACTTTTTTTGTTACTGCATGATTCTATGTGTTATTTCATAGTTTTGATGTCTTCACAATTATTCTACAATGTAGAAAATAGTAAAAATAAAGAGAAACCCTGAAATTAGTAGGTGTGTCCAAGATTTTTGACTGGTACTGTACACATCCCAACCAGAAGCTATGGATTACAGGCAACATCCGTACCGAGCTAAAGGCTAGAGCTGCCTTCAAGGAGCGGGACACTAATCCGGACGCTTATAAGAAATTCTTCTATGCCCTCAGACGAACCATCAAACAGGTAAAGCATCAATACAGGACTAAGATTGGATCCTACTACAAGGGCTCTGATGCTTGTCGGATGTGGCAGGGCTTGCAAACTATTATGGACTACAATGGGAAACCGCGAGCTGCCCAGTGACGCGAGCCTACCAGACGAGCTAAGTGCCTTTTATGCTCGCTTCGAGGCAAGCAACACTGAAGCATGCATGAAAGCACCAGCTGTTCCGGACGACTGTGTGATAACGCTCTCCGTAGCCGATGTGAGCAAAACCTTGAAACAAGTTAACATTCACAAGGCTGCGGGGCCAGACCGTTTACCAAGATGTGTACTCAGAGCATACGCGGACCAACTGGCATCTTCACTGACATTTTCAACCAGTCCCTAACCGAGTCTGTAATGCCAACATGTTTCAAGCAGACCACCATAGTCCCAGTGCCCAAGAAAGCGACTGAACCTGCCTAAATGACTACCGCCCTGTAGCACTCATATCGGTAGCCATGAAGTGCTTTAAAAGGCTGGTCATGGCTCACATCAACACCATCATCCTGGAAACCCTAGACCCACTTCAATTCGCATACCGCCCCAACAGATCCACAGATGACGCAATCTCAAACGCACTCCACACTGACATTTCCCACCTGGACAAAAGGAACACCTATGTGAGAATACTGTCATTGACTACAGCACAGCGCAATAGTGCCCACAAATATCATCACTAAGCTAAGTACCCTGGGACTAAACACCTCCCTTTGCAACTGGATCCTGGACTTCCTGATGGGCCGCCCCCAGGTGGTAAGGGTAGGCAATAAAATATCTGCCACATCTGCACCATTGAGAGCATCCTGACCGGTTGCATCAGCGCCTGGTATGGCAACTGCTCGGCATCTGACCGTAAGGCGCTACAGAGGGTAGTGAGTACATCCCAGTACATCACTGGGGCCAAGGTTCTTGCCATCCAGGACCTATATACTAGGCGGTGTCAGAGGCCCAGTCACCCAAGTCATAGACTCTTCTCTCTGCTACCGCACAGAGTGCCAAGTCTAGGTCCAAAAGGCTCCTTAACACCTTCTACCCCCAAGCCATAAGACTGCTGGACAATTAATCAAATGGCCACCCGGATCATTTACATAATTGTTTTTTTATTGTGTTACTTTTTATTTTATGTTTTACTTTAGTTTATTTAGTAAATATTTTCTTAACTCTATTTCTTGAACTGCATTGTTGGTTAAGGAGTTGTAAGTAAGCATTTCACAGTAAGTGCAACACCTGTTGTATTCGGCACGTGACAAATAACATTTGATTTCATTTGATGCTGCTACAGATGTAATATCTTAATCTGATCACCCTGTTGCAGGAGAACTTTCCTGCTAATGCAGGAAATGTAAAACGAAAAAAAATGAAAAAGGCTTCTGAAGTTTGTAATTGCCTTCTCGATTTTCCCTTACAAAAAATGTATGAACCCCTACAAAAGATTCCACATAATAATTCACATTTCCTGTTGCTGCAGGATTATTTTCCTGCTGTAACAAACTGGCTAAAATTAAGATCCTATGTCAGTATGACAAATTGATTCAGTTCCAGGGTGTAGATATACATTAATCAGCTGGCATAAGGTGTAGATATCGATTAATCAGATGTACACATGGTAATAAATCACAGATGGTGAGGACAGCTTTTCAGCAGTCAGTCTAACGCCCGTGTGTGTGTGTGTGTGTGTGTGTGTGTGTGTGTGTGTGTGTGTGTGTGTGTGTGTGTGTGTGTGTGTGTGTGTGTGTGTGTGTGTGTGTGTGTGTGTGTAGATGCTCATATAGTTGATCAGGAACTATTAACTGGAATGTTTTTATACAGACGCAGCTTGTCCTTGGTGTCATGGGGGTGGATGTTGCAATCAACGAAATTAAGAGGAAGACACCAACATACAGGGTACACACAGACACACACAGATGCATACACACACACACACACACACACACACAGACACACATATACACGGACACACACAAACACACACTGACACACACACACACGCACACACACATACACATATGCATAGACACAAACACACACACACACAGGCACACACACACACACACACACACACACACACACACACACACAACACAGAAGCAGTGGTTCTAAGTCTCGTTTCTCTCCCTACAGCTTGGAGCCAATGGATACACCTTTGCGATCGACCAAAATGGCTATTTGCTCCTGCACCCCAACCTGCAACCTAAGGTAGGATCAAGACTGTCCTCTATGCATCCCATCCTGCAACCTAAGGTAGGACCCAGACCATAGTAATAGAATGAATAGAACAGGCTTCATTCTATTTCTATGTCCCAGATTTTCCTCCTGACTCCTGACTCTTTTTCTACATCATTAGTATTCCTCTGTTCTGACTTTTTCTTGACTTTTCTACCCAGATACTGGTATTATTCCGTCTGTCTGATTGGCTGCCTGTCTGTCACTCAGATCATTAACTTCAGAGAACCTGTCACCCTGGACTTCCTGGATGCTGAGCTAGAGGACAGTAAAAAGGAGGAGGTAAATACAGTTCAGACAACTAAACACCCACACATCTCTAACATTGTCATAGTTACTACAGCTGTGTGACAGTGGTTCAATGACCGAACCGTTGAATTAAATGTCACAGTTAATTTTTGTTACCGTTTTTTACAATCCCTTTGGCACTAATTTCGGAACCTTGATGTCATTTTTCAAAACTCTTAGACACAAAACTCACAACCGATGATCAAAATGCAAATTTTTCAAAACTCGAACACTTTTTCCAATTGCTTGGATACAATACACATAAAGCTAATAGCATTTGTTTATTGAACTAAAATCACCTGTTCAAAATGACACAACTTAACATGAAAGTATTACCATTTCGAAATGCAATTCACACATTACATCTGAGATGACTGTCTATTAATTTCATTACAATGATCTAACTATCAATTGATACAACTGCTGAAAATGATAAGGTACTGTTGCATTACTCTTAATGCATAGTTTTATGGAAACTGACAAACAATATTCCATGTTTAGATCATGAAAGTTTCAGGATAATGAGATCCATTGACACCAATTACTGTGGAACATGAACCAATTGGACTATATTATCTATGGATGTGATATTTCATCATTATTCTTTATCAGTGGTGTGCAGAAGGGCATCTCTTAACGTACAACACCAGTGGTCCCATGTACCACTTTTCCAGACCATGTTTTCAGATTTGACATTATTGTATACTCACTTTATTATGTACACCTATCTAGTACTGGGTAGGACCCCCTTTTGCCTCCACAACAGCCTGATTTATTCATGGTGTTGTACGTTAAGAGATGCCCTTCTGCACACCACTGTTTTAAACAGCTGTTATTTGAGCATTTGTGGCCTTTCTGTTAGCTTGAATGAGTCTGGACCTTCTCCTCTGACCTCTCTCATTAACAAGGTGTTTTTTACCCACAGAACTGCCGCTCACTGAGTGTGTTTTGTTTATCGCACCATTCTCTGTAAACTGTAGAGAAAGGCAGGAAGGCAGCTGTTTCTGAGATGCTGGAATCACCATGTGTGGCATCAACAATCATACCACAGTCAAAGTTGCTTAGATTACGCATCTTGCCCGTTCTAATGTTTGGTCGTACAACATCTAAAGCTTTCTACTCTATATACTCTATATATTGAGTTGCAGGGAGCCACATGATTCGCTGTCCGAATGTAACCCTCCTTGATGGGCTAAATCAGGTCTGTAGAGCTGATGGCATGACCTATGTCATTGTGTGGGATAATGTCAGGTTCCACCATGCTCAAATGGTGCAAGCATGGTTTCAAGCCCAACCACAATTTACCACCCTGTACTTACCCCCATACTCTCCTTTCCTTAACACGATTGAGGAATATTTCTCCACATGGAGGTAGAAGGTATATGATAGGCTCCCTCACGAACAAGCCACCCTTCTCCAGGCCATGGATGACGCATGCAATGACATCACGGCAGACCAGTGTCAGGCCTGGATTCGCCATGCCCGAAGATTCTTCCCAAGATGTTTGGCTATGGAAAACATCCATTGTGATGTGGATGAGAACCTACGGCCAAATCCACAAGACAGGGTTGATGGAAATCTAGAAGTACAGTAATCAACCCTTTGTTTAGCTTTATACAGTAAGCTAGGTGAGGAACACTGCAGTGATGTTTTACAGTAAGCCAGGTGAGGAACACTGCAGTGATGTTTTACAGTAAGCCAGGTGAGGAACACTGCAGTGATGTTTTACAGTAAGCCAGGTGAGGAACACTGCAGTGATGTTTTACAGTAAGCCAGGTGAGGAACACTGCAGTGATGTTTTACAGTAAGCCAGGTGAGGAACACTGCAGTGATGTTTTACAGTAAGCCAGGTGAGGAACACTGCAGTGATGTTTTACAGTAAGCCAGGTGAGGAACACTGCAGTGATGTTTTACAGTAAGCCAGGTGAGGAACACTGCAGTGATGTTTTACAGTAAGCCAGGTGAGGAACACTGCAGTGATGTTTTGCAGTAAGCCAGGTGAGGAACACTGCAGTGATGTTTTACAGTAAGCCAGGTGAGGAACACTGCAGTGATGTTTTGCAGTAAGCCAGGTGAGGAACACTGCAGTGATGTTTTGCAGTAAGCCAGGTGAGGAACACTGCAGTGATGTTTTACAGTAAGCCAGGTGAGGAACACTGCAGTGATGTTTTACAGTAAGCCAGGTGAGGAACACTGCAGTGATGTTTTACAGTAAGCCAGGTGAGGAACACTGCAGTGATGTTTTACAGTAAGCCAGGTGAGGAACACTGCAGTGATGTTTTACAGTAAGCCAGGTGAGGAACACTGCAGTGATGTTTTACAGTAAGCCAGGTGAGGAACACTGCAGTGATGTTTTACAGTAAGCCAGGTAAGGAACACTGCAGTGATGTTTTACAGTAAGCCAGGTGAGGAACACTGCAGTGATGTTTTGCAGTAAGCCAGGTGAGGAACACTGCAGTGATGTTTTACAGTAAGCCAGGTGAGGAACACTGCAGTGATGTTTTGCAGTAAGCCAGGTGAGGAACACTGCAGTGATGTTTTGCAGTAAGCCAGGTGAGGAACACTGCAGTGATGTTTTACAGTAAGCCAGGTGAGGAACACTGCAGTGATGTTTTACAGTAAGCCAGGTGAGGAACACTGCAGTGATGTTTTACAGTAAGCCAGGTGAGGAACACTGCAGTGATGTTTTACAGTAAGCCAGGTGAGGAACACTGCAGTGATGTTTTACAGTAAGCCAGGTGAGGAACACTGCAGTGATGTTTTACAGTAAGCCAGGTGAGGAACACTGCAGTGATGTTTTACAGTAAGCCAGGTGAGGAACACTGCAGTGATGTTTTGCAGTAAGCCAGGTGAGGAACACTGCAGTGATGTTTTACAGTAAGCCAGGTGAGGAACACTGCAGTGATGTTTTACAGTAAGCCAGGTGAGGAACACTGCAGTGATGTTTTACAGTAAGCCAGGTGAGGAACACTGCAGTGATGTTTTACAGTAAGCTAGGTGAGGAACACTGCAGTGATGTTTTACAGTAAGCCAGGTGAGGAACACTGCAGTGATGTTTTACAGTAAGCCAGGTGAGGAACACTGCAGTGATGTTTTGCAGTAAGCCAGGTGAGGAACACTGCAGTGATGTTTTACAGTAAGCCAGGTGAGGAACACTGCAGTGATGTTTTACAGTAAGCCAGGTGAGGAACACTGCAGTGATGTTTTACAGTAAGCCAGGTGAGGAACACTGCAGTGATGTTTTACAGTAAGCCAGGTGAGGAACACTGCAGTGATGTTTTACAGTAAGCTAGGTGAGGAACACTGCAGTTGATGTTTTGCTGTAGTTTTTTTCTTTTTTTGTAGCTAATTATTTTTGCTTTGATTCAAAGAAATCAATAAATGTCAGATTTTGTTTAATGATTCCACTGTGTCTGTAGTATTCTCTTTACTAGTCCTTTTACAGTGATGTATTTACGTGTAGTACCATAATGAAACATGCATCACATATTTTGTACTACAATATTTAATGATTGAACGAACAACTACACAGTGAAACTGTCGGTATCTTGTGTGTGGGTGATCTAAATTAATGTTCCTATGGCATTTCATGATAAATGAGTTATTTGAGCCAATGATTCTGCAAGTGCAAGGTTTCTTTAAAGATATGAATGCACAATGCAATGTTTTGAACATTGGACAGCCTGTGTTACAAGTGATGACCGTTTTGAGATTTGTGTCTAGAGTTTTGAAAAATGACCACTAGGTTCTGAAATTAGTGCCAAAGTGATTGTAAAAAACTGTAAAGTATATGAAACTCTCCATCTCTTTTTTGCCTTCCTCCTGTTCTGTCTGTTTCTCTCTCTCCCTCAGATCCGTCGAGAAATGATTGATGGCAAAGCAGGGCAAAAGAAAATCAAGACTCTAATTAAGTCAGTTGATGAGGTAAGTCATCAATATATGGCTCAGCCATGATCAATACAGGCACCATCCAGATATATGAGGCTCAGCCATGATCAATACAGGCACCATCCAGATATATGAGGCTCAGCCATGATCAATACGGGCACCATCCAGATATATGAGGCTTTAGCCATGATCAATACAGGCACCATCCAGATATATGAGGCTTTGCCATGATCAATACGGGCACCATCCAGATATATGAGGCTTAGCCATGATCCATACAGGCACCATCCAGATATATGAGGCTTAGCCATGATCAATACGGGCACCATCCAGATATATGAGGCTTAGCCATGATCCATACTGGCACCATCCAGATATATGAGGCTTAGCCATGATCCATACTGGCACCATCCAGATATATGAGGCTTAGCCATGATCCATACTGGCACCATCCAGATATATGAGGCTTAGCCATGATCCATACTGGCACCATCCAGATATATGAGGCTTAGCCATGATCCATACTGGCACCATCCAGATATATGAGGCTTAGCCATGATCCATACTGGCACCATCCAGATATATGAGGCTTAGCCATGATCCATACGGGCACCATCCAGATACAGTGTAGCAAAAAAAGTATTTAGTCACCCACCAATTGTGCAAGTTCTCCCACTTAAAAAGATGAGAGAGGCCTGTAATTTTCATCATAGGTACACTTCAACTATGACAGACAAAATGAGAAAGAAAAATCCAGAAAATCACATTGTAGGAACTACAATTTTGTTTCTGGTGTCCTTTGACAGCTCTTTGGTCTTGGCCATAGTGGAGTTTGGAGTGTGACTGTTTGAGGTTGTGGACAGGTGTCTTTTATACTGATAACAAGTTCAAACAGGTGCCATTAATACAGGTAACGAGTGGAGGACAGAGGAGCCTCTTAAAGAAGAAGTTACAGGTCTGTGTGATTTTCTGGATTTTTTGAAATCCAAATAGTTGAAGTGTACCTATGATGAAAATTACAGGCCTCTCTCATCTTTTTAAGTGGGAGAACTTGCACAATTGGTGGCTGACTAAATATTTTTTTGCCCCACTACATATGAGGCTTAGCCATGATCCATACTGGCACCATCCAGAATAACTGCGTAATGACAAAAATTCAAACTTGTACTGTAGTCCAGGTTGTGTTTGAGGAAGTGATTCTGGTGCTGATCAGGGTGATCTGATGTTGTTGTCTGATTTCAGAGGTACATTGATGAGGCCATGCGGACATATACCTGGACACCAGTGGAGGGCACAGATTACAGGTGAGTGCTAAACTACCAGCCTTTATCTGGATCGTAAACGAAACGGGAGGAACTACCTGAACTTGCCCAATAAAAAACTTGTTTTGTTTGCAAAACATTTTTCGTTACAAAATGTTTCGTTACGGTTTGCAACGGTGTGCGCTAATGACTATGACCCTGGCGGTAAGACGGAGATCGGACCTGAAGGTATGAGTGAAATCCAACTTTCACCTGACCATAGGAGTGACATCATCTGACCTTGAACTGAGCCTGTGAATAAGGTATATAACCCTGTGATCTAGAAACTTGCTTTCCTGCATTAGTCATCAAACCACTGGTGTGTGTACATTTAGAGAATACACTCAGGTTATTAATGTGCCTGCTGTCTACATAGTGGATTATTCACCTGAATCAACATTAAGACACTCCTTTCTCTTGCGAAAGAACACTAGTAGGATCCTAAACACAAATGAACTGCATGCTTTTTTCATTTTATTCATCTCCAAAACTAGGTTGAACGGTTGAGGTTGAATTATAATGATATTTCCTCCTAGCAACACTGCAAATGACATTTGATGATATTCAATAGTCCTAGAAATGCCTGATGAGGATTTTTACTGCATCTGTGTTGGCTGGGAGCCAGCTGTTTGGTTTCTGAGCAATGTCCCTCTCTTCAATTCTATAAGCAGGTCATTAAGCTTGAACATTTGAACCTATTTTGTTGTGTGAGTGCAGGTTGTTCACACCTCCCAATTAGGGAATGATGTCATGTTTGTTCAAGGTTCTGTGTGTATTTGTGTGTGTTTGAGTGTGTGTGTGTGTATATATTAGGGCAGATATAATGTGATTCTGATGTGGTTGTGTGTCTGCCTCACCACTCCAGTCTAGGGCTGGTACTGCCCACATACAGTGAGAACCACATCAAGGCTAACCTGAGTGACCAGATCCTGCAGGTGCAGTGTAAGTACCAGGAGACACCCAACACCAGCCCACTCTCTCTCTCTCTCTCTCTCTCTCTCTTTTCTCTCTCTCTCCCAAATATGACCTTACGCCCCCCTTACTAAATCAAGGGGGACCCCCCTGGGACCTCCCTGGGTCTCCGGCGAACACCATCGTAGGGACGATCAGAGTGGAGCACTCTATACCCCCCTCTCCTCTCCTCTCCTCTCCTCCTCTCTCCTTGCACCCCTCTCCTTCCCTGTGACAGTGACAAGGATATACTGGGAGTGAAACTTTTTCTTATACAGCCTCCTTTATCTACAGCCCCCTCTATCTACCCTCTTGTCTTCATACTGTGCTGTTAACTATGGTGATTTTTTTTCTTCACAACTGTTGAAGAAAAAACCTGAACTAGCAGAAAGGTGAAAGCTGTGGTTTTACTGTGTTACTAAGGTGAAAATAATGGTGATCTTGTGCTATTTATTTTCTTTGCCAAATGCTCTCGCCTCTTCTCCACCAACAAGCAATGATTCTGAAGCGTATGTGTTCATAAACATGTTTTTTTTTATGTTTCCAAACCCGTGAAAACAGGCATGCTTTTCACTCTTTTCTGTTACGTTTTTGTTATGATTTGTAATTAGTTGTCTTCCTGTTGAGTTCCTAGATATGTACCTTGTTGCTGTTTTGTATTCAGCTTTGGAATCATTCAGTAGATAAACTCCCATGGCCCATGATGAGGGTCTGTCCTTCCTTCCTCTGTGGGAGTTTGGGTTTAGTGGGTCTGAATGGGGACACCTGTTATCTCTCTCATGCTTTCTTTCTCCAGACCCTGTTGCTCCACTTTTTTCCTGGTTCTTTCTGTTACGTCTATTTTCGGGTTTTCATGGTTAACTTTCACCGTGCCGGTTTTGTCCTTTACCGTTTCTTATTTCTTTCAGTTTCTCGACATTGTGATTTCCTATTTTTCTCATTCTGTTCAGTTTCTTGTTTGCTCTTGCAAAAAAGGTGTTTGTTCTTCATTTATTTTCTTTCTTGTCTGTTTGACTTAATTGGTTTCTTTCTTTTGAGAAAGCAATATTTTTATTCAAATAATAATTGAATAAAATATTGTCTGTGACCCCCCTCCCCCTACCCCAAACCTTTCTTTTCTTGCTCACTACCTCTCTGATGGATCCACACAGTGCAATACACCAAGGGCAAGTATACTCCATATTGGTCCACGTTCCCTACCCTTACGTTCTTAACCTCCTCCCACCCTCGCTGACCCTACCCTCACCTGTCCCAGCCTGCTTGCCTCTGTTCCTGCCCATCTTGCCTTCAAGACCCTCCTCTTCCTCCTCTTCCTCCTCACTCTCCACCCACCCAAACACCCACCCACTCACCCGCACTCCTGCTGCAGCTCAGACCCCATCTGTCTCAAGATGGCTCCTCCAGTCTCCAACCTCACCCCCACGTCTCTGGTGCTTCAGTCACACTCACAACACCTTCAAACACCCAAAGAAGACAGATATTATCCACGTTCTCTGTTAAAACCTCTGTATTTTGTCCTCTCTACACCTCCCCTCTGTGGATAGCTCTCTAAACTGGTCGTGTCACTTTACTATCCATCTCTCTCTCTTTCCTTCTGTCTCCTCTCTCCATCTCTCTGTGTCCCCTTCTCTCACTATTTCTCTACCATCTCTTTATTCCTCCCTCTCTCTCTCTATCTATCTGCTGTCTCGCGATGTCATTGTAGCTGAAAGGATGTCTTAACTCTCATACCAGTGTACAGGAGTTGAGGGAGCCGCCATGGGTTCCAAAAGAAGGTCTTCCATATTAACTGTCCTCCCACTAGAGCAGGCATAGCTCTACCTGTAATGATGAAGCATTGTTTGTCATTATAATGTAGTTAAACAAACTGAAGTTAACCCCATTGTTTTATTAGTATATCTGAGGCTGGTCCCATTTGAGTTCATTGGTCCACATGATAGTGCATCTGAATGTCACCACAGTTTATCAACTATTTACAACATTATTATGACTATTAATAGTTAGACTATTAATATGTTAGCTTGACTAAGGCCACCGGCATTGTAGCCAAGTTGTTTAAGCTCAGGTGATTAAATCCCCATGTTAGCATAACTAAGGTTATTAGCATGTTAGCTTTAATGAAGTTGACACCTGAACAACAGACTGTGTTAGTTAGCTCAACCTATATCGTCCCTCTCCGTGTCAGCTAGTGCTGCTGACGGATCTCTTTAGGGCCACACTGTGGGTCACCCTGGTCCTCTCATGTTGTTGGGTACGTGGCAGAGCGCCCCGTGGCGCCTGCCTCGTGTGTCGTCCCTCTGTAACCCCTGTCTCCATCAGCTTGTCTCCCTCCTCCCCCATCAGTCCTCAGACTGCTGGGGGAACAGCCCTCTACCTCCTCCTCCTCAAAAAAAAAAACATGACCCGGATGTGCACGGCATTGTGGGTGCAACACTACCTGGGCACTGCAGTCAATTTATCCGTTTTCAAATATGTATATGTATCATCTACTTGTCATCTACTTTCTCTACTTTTATAGAGATGATCTAAAATGTAAAAGATGTCTGATAAAAGCAGATGTATTACAGTGTTTAATTAAGAGACTCATAGATACATCTAACTTTTATATCTGAATGAAAATGAATAAGGTTAGTGTACTAGAGGTAAAGCAAGTTGCCCCTTGATATGCCCTTCACAATGCAATGCATTTCCCCCTGATTGTGTGTCTCTTGGTGTCGTGTCCCCTGCCAGTCTGAGGGATGACCACTTCCATCGGGACCCCTGCGCCACCCACCTCCCCCTGCAATAGTTGGCCATGTTGATGCCTGCCTGTGAAAT
This sequence comes from Oncorhynchus kisutch, assembly GCF_002021735.2. Taxonomy (NCBI): domain Eukaryota; kingdom Metazoa; phylum Chordata; class Actinopteri; order Salmoniformes; family Salmonidae; genus Oncorhynchus; species Oncorhynchus kisutch. The sequence goes on along the minus strand of NC_034174.2, from coordinate 15,908,215 downwards.
GCACTCATTATGGGTTTATCTGTCTGAGAACTCACTTCCCCTCATGATGTGTGATGGAAGTCAGTTCTCCGACATAAAAAAAGAACAATTAACTTGAAATCAAAATGGTTGGATTCATCTGGTTATGATTTTTCAATGGTAATAAACTAAAGTGGAAAATGAGAAAGAAGTGAGTGCTGGGCAGAGTCAGGTTGCATTTGAGGCACCATATTGGCTAACGCTGGTGTATCCCCCATGATTCCTCTTTGGTGTTGCTATGGTAACTCCCTTCCGCGTTCCCTGCACCCCTGAAGAACAGCCGCTGTGTACCCAGAACCCCCCACTGCTCTGCTCATGGCTCTTCCCAGATAATCTTCCCCTTTCTGTTGCAGATTTTGAATCTCTGCTGCCAAACAGTTTTGAGTCTGAAGGACATGTATTCATAGCTCCCAGGTAGCCCTGTGTGAATGCTTGCTGTTTGATGGTCCTCACTGTAGTGTCTCCACCACCTTCAGCCCACAACATTACTCAGTTGTTCACTTCCACCACCTTCCTTCAACCCCCAACACTTAACGTCACACCAAGAAATCTCCTCAGCCACTAGTCATTTGTTATTGTCAGTCACACCTCACATTTCTTTTCCTGTGGTGTTCAAGACTGTGCCGTTGATCATTTTGTTGTAGTGTCATTGCTGTGGGTTTTCTCATATCATGGTTTGACTTTGTTTGTTCTTTGTTGACAAAGTTAGGAGTCCGACGACACTTGTGTTTTTGTTTTTTACAGTTTCTGACAACAGAATTTATATAGTCTACTTTTTGGAATTTCAGTGCATTCAATCCTTCTCGCCTCCTGCCCCAAAGTAACCCCTCCCATCCCAAAACTTACCCTCCCTGCCCCCAGAACTATTCCTGTGCTACCTCACATCCTTTGCATGTCGCCAGTTGGTGCTGCATGGTTTTGTGTGTATGCATATTCCATGGTGTGTTTGTGACTGCAGTATGAATACAGTATGTAATCTTGAGAATACCTACTTGAAGTAAACAAAGATTTACAGTATAATGTGTATAAAAGGTGAATGAAATCCCCCTTTGCATGTTTTCTTTTTGTCATGATCAGACCTTCATCCTGTAAAGCTCCCAGCTCCATGCTGAAAGACTGACAAGTACACTCACTCTGTCTGCTGCCAGTGTGTTGCGTTCACCAGCCCTTCACTCCATATTTAACTCTTGACAGTCTGGCTCGTAGGCATGTTTGAATATCCTGACAGCCTCAGGACATGCATGCGTATGAGTTTCTATGGGTTTGTGTGCTGTGAGAGTGTTTGGGAATGTGCATCTGGGTATTGTAAATAAGAACACGTTGTGTGTTTGTTCTCAACTGTTCTTGGGTCAAAAAAAAATGCTGCCCTCTGACTGTCCTCAGGGAATACTGCAACGAGCTAGAGCTCTCCAACAACAACACTGAGTTCCTGCTCAACTTCATCGCTCTCATGGAGAAGGTGACACCTGACTCCAAACAATGTGAGTCCCCCCGTCTCTCCAGTTCCCTCTTCTTACAGTAACCTCACCACTTGTAGGAATGTAATGTTACATTTGACCGCTATACACAGTATTTAAATGCACAGTCAGAATCAACCATTTGCTGTCAATCACAATGCCTCCTAATGCATGTCCCCTTCTCACTGTGGTCTAACCCAGGTGACAACCTGCTCCTTCATAACCTCATCCTGGACACTGGCATCATCAGACAGCTGGTGGAGAAGGTGTGGAAGACCAAAGACCTCACCACGTGAGTAGAGGACTGCATGTGTACTATGTGTTATATCCGGTGTCTGGGTACTTCCTGTATTCTCACTCTCCTGTTCTGTGTTGCAGCTATGGCTTTCTGGCAGTGTTTGCTGCAACAGACGGAGGGATTACAAGAGTGTTTCCCAACAAGTGAGTCCAGTCTTAATCTACCACCCAACCTTTCTTCAAAGTTTTAGGTATTAGAGTACATTGGATGTGCATGTAAAGCCTCCCAAACATTGGACCAAAGTCAAGTGCAAAGTCAAGTGCATAAACGTATCTAAATTACTTTTTGTGCTTGTAAACATATAAACCGGAATTAAATATCCAGGATAGCTAGGACCAAGGTATCTGCCAGTATACCTTACAGTTTATTAGTTTCTGGCCCTGGCTCTGTCCGTGAGTTTTAATGTTGTGCTGATCCTCAGGGCTGCTGAGACCTGGGAAGAGGACCCTGAGCCTTTAATGCCAGCTATTACCGCCGCAGTCTGGACAACAAGGGCTACATCTTCAGAGCGCCTTATCGCACCGGTGAGTCATCATCTGTCTCACCTCCACCCAGACACTACTGTACTACTAAAGTCTTTATGGGATCTGTTCTGTTGATTTATTGTTATTGACTCCCTTCCTCTGTCCTCTGTCCTCCCTCCCTCCCTCCCTCCCTCCCTCCCTCCCTCCCTCCCTCCCTCCCTCCCTCCCTCCCTCCCTCCCTCCCTCCCTCCCTCCCTCCCTCCCTCCCTCCCTCCCTCCCTTCCTCCTCCATCCCTCCTCCATCCTTCCCCATCCTTCCCCAACCCTCCTCCATCCCTCCTCCCTCCTCCATCCCTCCTCCCTCCTCCATCCCTCCTCCATCCCTCCTCCCTCCTCCATCCCACCTCCCTCCCTCCTCCATCCTCCCTCCCTCCTCCCTCCTCCCTTCCTTCCTCCCTCCATCCATCTCTCCTCCATCCCTTCCTTCCTTCCTTCCTTCCTTCCTTCCTTCCTTCCTTCCTTCCTTCCTTCCTTCCTTCCTTCCTTCCTTCCTTCCTTCCTTCCTTCCTTCCTTCCTTCCTTCCTTCCTTCCTTCCTTCCTTCCTCCCTCCCTCCCTCCCTCCCTCCCTCCCTCCCTCCCTCCCTCCCTCCTTCTCATTCTTCTCCCATGAAGTGAATGATGAGCTGCTGAACCCAGAGAACGACACCATAGGAATCCTGGTCAGCACTGCAGTGGAGATCACAGTGGGAGGGAAAACCATCAAACCTGCAGGTGAAGGGTTCATTAGCATTGTTGGAGGTGTAGCACATGGGAATGTGTAAAACTTCCTCAGCCTGAAGTGTCCCCACTTGCACCACTGCACAGCTAACTTTTCGCGTGGTGCCGACTGGTAAAACATTTCAGGAGGGTGGTCACGTGTGTTGGCAAGGCAGATATTAGCCAAATCGGGAGGAAGTGTTACTTTCTAAGCAAGCAGTGTGACGTCCTTTACAGAGGCATGATGAGTAGTACTGTTAGTTACTCTACTGGGGGCTAGTATGGGGTAGTATGATGTGTTAATCCACTGCAGGATTTAGGGTCTTATTTTGATCACTTTGTTGTCGCAGAGAACTTTCTTGCACAGCAGGAAATGTAAATTGTAGTGTATTCGAGGTGTAAAAAGGCTTATAAAGTTTGTTATTTCCACTTTAGTATTTTCAGACTAACGAAAAATATATCAACACCTACAAAAATGTCCATTAATTATAATCCACATACTAATTCACATTTCCTGTTGCTGCAGGATTATTATCATGTTCTAATTAAGAGAGTACATCTAAAGTAGGTATTTGGAGGGAAATATATTTCTCCTGGTAGGAGGAATATCTCTCTCTCTCTCTCTCTCTCTCTCTTTCTTTCTCTCTCTCTATCGCACGCTCTCCCCTTCTCTCTCATTTCTTTGGGTATATCTCAATGTCTCTCCCTCTGTGTATGACTAGTGGTTGGCGTAAAGCTGGACCTTGAGGCCTGGGTGGACAAATTCAAGATCCTGGCTAGCAACCAAACAAGTCCAACAAGTGACAACCGCCAAGTCCAACAAACGGTAACAAACATAAGGACAACCAGGAATTAAACCCACACACAAGCATATGAAATGTGTTTTTTGCTTATCGTTGATGATGATTTGTTTTTGACAGTGTGGACCAACCAGTGGCTGTGAGATGGACTGTGAAGCCAACAGCGAAGTAAGATAAAGAATAATCAGTGGTGTATTGGAGGATATACGCAGGTATATGCCGAATACCCATTTATTTTTCAGTGGGCATTGCGTATACTCACTTCTTAATCCCCAGGATGCTTATCAAAGTAGTGTAGTGTAGGTATACGCCGTATCAATTAATAATGCTGTTTAGCTTAAAATGTTGATAAACTATTATTTCTTCACATTTTCAATGCAGCAATGTGCACACGAGAACAGTGTGAATGTTGCAAAATGCAATTTGTTGGAAAACACCATTCTAAAATGCTCACCACACATGCGATCGGTTTCATGGACAGAGATGGAAATATTCCTTAGAAATGTTGAGGGGAGATCTAAAGATGCAACAACTATCATGAGTTGATAATATGACTAGGATAATGCCTTAAAATAATTGCCTCCAACATCCAGGTTTCAAACGATTAAGGAACAGTTAATAGATAGTGATGCTTATGATAGGCCTTGGTTATCAGGAATCAACGTAAGACCCAGATGCAGACACGTCGAATTGACAATGGTTTAATATTCCAACAGGGGCAGGCAATAGACAGATCAAGGCAGGCAGGGGTCAGTAAACCAGAGGTGGGGAAATGGTACCGGATGGCAGGCAGGCTCAGGGTCAGGGGCAGGCAGAGTGGTCAGGCAGGCAGGCTCAGAGTCAGGATAGGCAAGGGTCAAAACCAGGAGGGCAAGAAAAAGAGAGACTGGGAAAAGCAGGAACTGAGAACAAAAACACTGGTTGACTTGACAAACAAGACGAACTGGCAACAGGTATAGAGTTGAAGTCGGAAGTTTACATACACCTTAGTAAAATACATTTAAACTCTGTTTTTCACAACTCCTGACATTTAATACGAGTAAAGATTCCCTGTCTTAGGTCAGTTAGGATCACCACTTAATTTTAAGAATGTGAAATGTCACCAGGCACCAGCCTTGCGCATGGTGTCCCCGGTTCGCCTGCACAGCCCAGTGCGGGCTATTCCACCTGCAGTATTGATAGGGCGACCGGGAGCATTCAATCAGGTAAGGTTGAGCAGGCTCGGGGCTCAAGAGCTCCAGTGCGCCTGCACGGTCCGGTCTATCCAGTGCCACCTACACGCACCAGCCCTCCGGTGGCAGCCCCCCGCACCAGGCTTCCTGTGCGTGTCCAGAGCCCACTACTCCCTGTTTCTCCTCCCCGCACTCGCCCTGAGGTGTGTGTCCTCGGCCCAGTACCACCAGTGCCGGCACCACGCACCAGGCCTACAGTGCGTCCCGCCTGTCCAGAGCTGCTAGAGTCTCCCGCCTGTCCAGAGCTGCTAGAGTCTCCCGCCTGTCCAGAGCTGCTAGCGTCTCCCGCCTGTCCAGAGCTGCTAGAGTCTCCCGCCTGTCCAGAGCTGCTAGAGTCTCCCGCCTGTCGAGAGCTGCTGTCAGCCAGGATCTTCCAGAGCCGCCAGTCAGCCAGGATCTTCCAGAGCCGCCAGGATCTTCCAGAGCCGCCAGTCAGCCAGGATCTGCCAGAGCCGTCAACCTGCCTGAGCTATCTCTCAGTCCTGAGCTTCCTCAGTATTGATGCACCCCTCAGTCCAGTGGGGCCCTTTGTTAGGGTTACTAGGCCAAGGTCGGCGGTGAGGGTCGCCACTCAAGTAAACAATTGTTGGAAAATGACTTGTGTCTTGCACAAAGTAGATGTCCTAACAGACTTGCCAAAACTATAGTTTGTTAACAAGACATTTTTGGAGTGGTTGAAAAAGTGTATGTAAACTTCCGACTTCAACTGTAAATACACAGGGGAAGATGGGCAACACCTGGAGGGGGGTGGAGACAATCACAAGGACAGGTGAAACAAATCTAGGTTTGACTAACTGTCTTCTGGTAGATGGAAAGGCTTTCCAAAAAACCTTCTCAATTAAATGTTAACTAGCCTATGTCTACCTGGCAGAATTATATCATAATTATTTGCATCAATCCAGTGGCCATTTGTTTTACAAACTCCATCTCATATGCTACAGAAACACCACTAACCAAACAACAGTGCTAGGTACCTGGCACTTGAATTAAAGGGTAAATACATTTTCCCTAGACCTCAAAATTCGTCTCATGGTGTGGTTTAAGCATTGTTGTGGACATGGAACATCAAAAGTTCTTGTTTTTCTATTAAACAAGTGTGACTTAATTGACTCAGTTGACTGCCTGATGTATCTGTTTCAATGGTAGGGCTACTATTAGCCTACTTGCACAGTACATTTTGGTTTGGCCTGGCTGTGAAAGATCAATGTGGGATTTTTCAATGTTTCTCATATAATTCTTTGCACAGGGAGGGTCGTTTGGGATTTTTTGGGGGGCTAGATTTGCGTATACTCACTTCTCCAGGCATCACTACACCACTGTGAACAATGCTACTATCATGTTTTCAATGGTACTATATGCATGAAGCTAAGACAGTTGAGAGTTAAACAGACTAACAGTTGGGGTCTCATGTCATCATGGTTGTCCATCTGCGCCTGTCCATGCAGGACCTTCTTTGTTACCTGGTGGATGACGGTGGTTTCCTGATCATGTCCAATCAGAAGGATCACTGGAACAAGGTGACATGTCCTGACAGTTACTACAAAGCTTTATTGAACCCAGTCTATCCTTGACTTAGGGGCATGTTGTATAATTCTGTTTCCTCTCTTCCACAGATTGGCATGTTCTTCAGTGAGGTGGACCCCTACCTGATGCATGCTCTCTACAACAACTCCTTTTACAACCGGAAGCAGTCCTTTGACTACCAGTCTGTGTGTGACCCCGTGCCAAGCAGCAACACCGGGGCTGCACCAAGAGGAGTCTTTGTGGTAAGGACTTCACATATTCAACAATAAAAGACACGGCTATCGGGCCTCCCAAGTGGCGCAGCGGTCTAAGGCACTGCATCGCAGTGCTAGTGACGTCACTACAGACCCAGGTTTGATCCTGGGCTGTATCACATCCGGCCTTAATCGGGAGTCCCCTAGGGCGGCGCACAATTGGCCCAGCGTCGTCCAGGTTAGGGGAGGGTTCGGCCAGGGGGGCTTTACTTGGCTCCTTGCGCTTTAGTGACTCCTTGTGGTGGGCCGGGCACCTGCAGGCTGACGGTGGTCATCAGTTGAACAGTGTTTCCTCCGACACATTGGTGCAGCTGGCTTCCGGGTTAAGCGGGCGGGTGTTAAGAAGCATGGTTTGATGGGTCATGTTTCGGAGGATGCGTAACTCGACCTTTGCCTCCCGAGCCTGTTGGGGAGTTGCAGCAATGAGACAAGAACAAAGTTGGGGAGAAAAGGGGGGTAAAATACAACAAAAAAATACAAAATAAGACACGACTATCACCCTTCTGTAATAATGGATGAATGAATGCTTGATAGCTAGCTAATTTAAAATGGAGAACAGGCAATGTCCTTGTGTTTATGTGTCCCCTTCTTTCTCTGTCCCATCAGCCCACCATTGCAGACTTTGTGAACCTGGCCTGGTGGTCATCAGCAGCTGCCTGGTAAGACCAGAGAATACAATAATAATGTTGCCTGAAACACACACTACTTAAACAGAGCCACATATTTGCACTACCAACATCCTTTAAACAATCTCCCTTTCCACCCAGGTCCCTATTTCAGCAGCTGCTCTATGGAATGGCCTACCACAGTTGGTTTGTCACAGGTGAGTACAAAGTCGAAATATTGTGGTTTCTGCAGAGTAATGTTATATCACTGTTCCATATATATGTTTTTTTTATGAAGGACAGTGATTGCAACACTAGACTGATTATCTGTGTCCACATCAATATGTATTTGTCTATGTCTGTGTGCTGTAGATGAGGTGGAGGCAGAGGGGATGGACTCCAGAGAGACCAGCTGTGTGACGATACAGACTCAGTTCTACTTCACTAACATCAACAGCTCCTATGACATCCTGCAAGACTGTGGCAACTGTTCCAGGTAGCTTTTACTCTCCACGTACAACTCATACAAACATACACCAACATACAGTGCAGAAAGTACTCAGACCCATTGACCTTTTACACATTTTGTTACGTTACAGCATTATTCTAAAATATATTAAATTGTTTTTTTTTCCTCGTCAATCTGCACACAATACCCCATAAATGACAAAGCAAAAACAGGATTTTATAAATGTTTGCAAATGTATAAAAAATTAAAAGATATGAAATATCACATTTACATAAGTATTCAGACTGTTTACTCAGTACTCTGTTGAAGCACCTTTGGCAGCGATTACAACCTCAAGTCTTCTTGGTATGAAGTTACAAGCTCGGCACACCTGTATTTGGGGAGTTTCTCCCATTCTCTCTGCAGATCCTCTCACTCTGTCAGGTTGGATGGGGAGCGTCGCTGCACAGCTATTTTCCGGTCTCTCCAGAGATGTTCAATCGGGTTCATTCCTGCATATGTGAATTGATCGTCAGAGCTCGTACTGTTAGGTGACCTAAACTAGGACATGCTTAACATCTCGGCCGCCCTACAATCTAAACTAGATGCCCTCAATCTCACACAAATTATCAATGAACCTACCAGGTACAACCCCAAATCTTTAAACACGGGCACCCTCATAGATACCAACCTGCCCTCTAAATACACCTCTGCTGTCTTCAACCAGGATCTCAGCGATCACTGCCACATTGCCTGCGTCCGTAATGGGTCCGCGGTCAAATGACCACCCCTTTATCACTGTCAAACGCTCCCTAAAACACTTCAGCAAGCAGGCCTTTCTAATCGACCTGGCCCGGTTATCCTGGGAGGATGTTGACCTCATTCCGTCAGTAGAAGATGCCTGGTTATTCTTTAAAAGTGCTTTCCTCACCATCTTAAATAAGCATGCAACATTCAAAAATTGTTGAACCAGGAATATAGGAATATAGCCCTTAGTTCACTCCAGATCTGACTGCCGTTGACCAGCACAAAAACATCCTGTGGGGTACTGCATTAGCATCGAATATCCCCTGCGATTTGCAACTTTTCAGGGAAGTTAGGGACCAATATACACAGGCAGTTAGGAAAGCAAAGGCTAGCTTTTTCAACCAGAAATTTGCATTCTGGGACACTGTAAAGTCCATGGAGAATAAGAACACCTCCTCCCAGCTGCCCACTGCACTGAGGCTAGGAAACACTGTCACCACCGATCCAATCCAATCCACGATAATTGAGAATTTCAATAAGCATTTTTCTACGGCTGGTTATGCTTTCCACCTGGCTACCCCTACCCCGGTCAACAGCTCTGCACCCCCCACAGCAACTTGCCCAAACTTCCCCCATTTCTGCTTCACCCAAATCGAGATAGATGATATTCTAAAAGAGTTGCAAAATCTGGACCCCTACAAATCAGCTGGGCTAGACAATCTGGACCCTCTCTTTCTAAAATTATCCGCCGCAATTGTTGCAACCCCTATTACTAGCCTGTTCAACTTCTCTTTTGTATCATCTGAGATACCCAAAGGTTGGAAAGCTGCTGTGGTCATCCCCCTCTTCAAAGGGGAGACACTCTAGACCCAAACTGTTACAGACCTATATCTATCCTACGCTGCCTTTCTAAGGTCTTCGAAAGCCAAATTAACAAACAGATCACCGACCATTTCGAATCCCACCGTACCTTCTCCGCTATGCAATCTGGTTTCTGAGCTGGTCATGGGTGCACCTCAGCCACGCTCAAGGTCCTAAACGATATCATAACCACCATCAATAAAAGACAATACTGCAGCAGTATTCATCAACCTGGCCAAGGCTTTCAACTCTGTCAATCACCACATTCTTATCAGCAGACTCAACAGCCTTGGTTTCTCAAATGACTGCCTCGCCTGGTTCACCAACTACTTCTCAGACAGAGTTCAGTGTGTCAAAACGGAGGGCCTGTTGTACGGACCTCTGGCAGTCTCTATGGGGGTGACACAGGGTTCAATTCTCAGGCTGACTCTTTTCTCTGTATATATCAATGATGTCGCTCTTGCTGCTGGTGATTCTCGGATCCACCTCTACGCAGACGACACCATTCTGTATACTTCTGGCCCTTCTTTGGACACTGTGTTAACTAACCTCCAGATGAGCTTCAATGCCATACAACTCTCCTTCCGTAGCCTCCAACTGCTCTTAATTGCAAGTTAAACTAAATTCATGCTCTTCAACCGATCGCTGCCCGCACCTGCCCGACCGTCCAGCATTACTACTCCGGATGGTTCTGACTTAGAATATGTGGGCAATTACAAATATCTATGTGTCTAGTAAGACTGTAAACTTTCCTTCCAGACTCACATTAAGCATCTCCAATCCAAAATTAAATCTGGAATCGGCTTCCTATTTCGCAACCAAGCATCCTTCACTCACGCTGCCGAACATAACCTCGTAAAACTGAATATCCTGCCGATCCTTAACTTCGGCGATGTCATTTGGATGCAGTCTATCACAGTGCCATCCGTTTTGTCACCTAGGTCCCATATACTACCCACCAATGTGACCTGTATGCTCTCGTTGGCTGGTCCTCACTTCATATTCGTCGCCAAACCCAATGGCTCCAGGTCATCTTTAAGTCTTTGCTAGGTAAAACCCCGCCTTATCTCAGCTCACTGGTCACCATAGCAGCACCCACACCGTAGCACGCGCTCCAGCAGATATATTTCACTGGTCACCCCCAAAGCCTATTCCTCCTTTGGCCGCCTTTCCTTCCAGTTCTCTGCTGCCAATGACTGGAACAAGCAACTCATATCTCCCTCAATAACTTTAAGCATCACCTGTCAGAGCAGCTTACAGATCACTGCACCTGTACATAGCCCATCTGTAAATAGCCCATCCAACTACCTCATCCCCATATTGTTTTTTTTGTTGCTCCTTTGCACCCCAGTATCTCTACTTGCACATTCATCTTTCACTCCAGTGTTTATTTGCTAAATTGTAATTACTTTGTCACTACGGCCTATATATTGCCTTACCTCCCTGATCTTACCTCATTTGCACACACTGTATATCAATTTTTTTCTATTGTGTTATTGACTGTACGTTTGTTCATTCCATGTGCAACTCTGTGTTGTTGTTTGTGTTTTGCACTCTTTTGCTTTATCTTGGCCAGGTCGCAGAAAAATTAGAACTTGTTCTCAACTTGCCTACCTGGTTTTAAATAAAGTTGAAATAAAATAAAAAATAAAAAAGTTGTCTTGGCTGTGGGCTTAGGGTCATTGTCCTGTTGGAAGCTGAATCTTCGCCCCAGTCTTAGGTCCTGAGCGCTCTGGAGCAGGTTTTCATCAAACCTGCTCTGTACTTTGCTCCATTCATCTTTTCCTCGATCCTGACTAGTCTCCCAGTACCTGCTGCTGAAAACATCCTCACAGCATGATGCTTCCACCCCCGTGCTTTACCATAGGGATGGTGCCAGGTTTCCTCCAGGTGTGTGTGGTGGTTATTTTTTTTACTATCAAATGAGGAGAGACAAACTCATCACACAAGTCAGAGTTATACTTAAACTAAATCTTTATTCACTTATTAGTAAGGGAGCAGGTTAACTTCTTATGGGCAGGTGGGACGGTAGCATCCCACCTGGCCAACATCCGGTGAAATTGCAAAGCGCAAAATTCAAACTACATTATCATACATTTGTAACTTTCATAAAATCACAAGTGTATTACATCAAAATAAAGCTTAACTCCTTGTTAATCCAGCCACGGTGTCAGACTTCAAACCATGCGATTATCTGAGGACAGCACCCCACATACATAAAAAACATATTTCAACCAGGCAGGTGCGACACAAAAGTCAGAAATAGCGATATAAAAAATGCCTTACCTTTGATCTTCTTCTGTTGGCACTCCAAAAGGTCCCAGTTACACCACAAATGGTGCTGTTGTTCAATAATGTCCTTCTTTATATCCATAACTCAGTTTAGCTGGCGCCCTTCAGTCAACAATCCACCCAGTTTCCCTCCATCAAAATGCATACAAAATGAATCCCAAATGCAACTAATAAACTTTTCCAAACAAGTCAAACAATGTTTATAATCAAACCTTAGGTACCCTAATATGCAAATAAATGATCAAATTTAAGACAGAGAATCATTATTGTCTTTACCGGAGAAAAATACTAAAGAACTCTCTTCCGCACGCTTGGAAACACTACAGCCAAAATGGGAGCCACCTGGAAAAACTACAATATCTGGCTCATTTTTCCAAAAACCAGCCTGGAACTCTTTCTAAAGACTGACATCTAGGGGAAGCCCTAGGAACTACAATCTGGGAGGACTTGGCCTTATAATTAAAGTGATAGCCATTGAAAATAGAGGTAGGCTGATTATTATTTATTTTTTTCCTCAGGGTTTCGCCTGCCATATCAGTTCTGTTATACTCACAGACGTAATTTTAACAGTTTGATGAGACCAGGTAAGAAACGAACACAGGTGAAATCAATGAACAAAAATGAAAGATAGGGCTTCGTTCTAGAACACAAAGAAACAGGGCTATGTTCAAGAACACAAAGAAAAAGAACACGAGGTTGACTAAGAAAAGAAAAGCAGAACCTTACAATGCTATGGAATGTGGTCTCTTTAGGTTTATCACCCAAAGACACCGTACATCTTCTGTCAGTGTTAAATCTCCCAGAGGCCCATCCTCAGTAGAACACACACAGATGAGTGTTCTAACTACCGCTTATTATGTTGCATAAAACAACCATTTGATGCAATAACAGTATTATAACATAATCTTGTCATTTCTCTCACACGTGACGTTTGGCATTCAGGCTAAAGAGTTCAATCTTGGTTTCATCAGACCAGAGAATCTTGTTTCTCATAGTCAGAGTCCTTTTGGTGCCTTTTGGCAAACTCCAAGTGGGCTGTCATATGCCTTTTACTGAGGAGTGGCTTCTGTCTGGCCACTCTACCATGAAGGCCTGATTGGTGGAGTGCTGCAGAGATGGTTGTCCTTCTGGAAGGTTCTCCCATCTCCACAGAGGAAGTCTGGAGCTCAGTCAGTGACTATTGGGTTCTTGGGTTCCATTGGGTTCTCCCTGACCAAGGCCGTTCTCCCCCAATTGCTGAGTTTGGCCAGGCGGCCAGCTCTAGGAAGAGTCTTGGTGGTTCCGTACTTCTTCCACTTAAGAATGATGGAGGCCACAGTGATCTTGGGGACCTTCAATGCTGCAAAAATGTTTGGTACCCTTCCCAGATCTGTGCCTCAACATAATCCTGGCTCTGAGCTCTATGGACAATTACTTCGACCTCATGGCCTGGTTTTTGCTCGGACATGCAATGTCAACTGTGGGACCTTATATAGACAGGTTAGTGCCTTTCCAAATCATATCCAATCAATTGAATTTACCACAGGTGGACTCCAATCAAGTTGTTTAACCATCTTAAGGATGATCAATGGAAACAGGATGCACCAGAGGTCAATTTTGAGTCTCAAAGCAAAAGGTCTGAATACTTATGTAAATGCATTTGACATTTTTAATAAAGCAAACATTAAAACAATGTTTTTTGCTTTGTCATTATGGGGTATTGTGTGTAGATCAATGAATAAGAATGTAATGTAACAAAACGTGGGATAAATCAAGGTCTGAATAGTTTCCGAATGCACTGTAGTTGAGTAATAGTCCTGCGGCATTTCCTAAACTCGGTCCTGGGGACTGCAAGGTGATTACGTTTTGGTTTTGTCCCTAGCACTACACAGCTGATTCAAATAATCAACTAATCATCAAGCTTTGATCATTTGAATCAGCTGTGTAGTGTTAGGGCGAAAAAAAATGTGCACTCCTTGAGGTCACGAGTTTGGTAAACGCTGCCTCAATTAATCTAAAAGTTTATGAAATTCCATCAGAAGTACTGAAATAGTAACCTCATTAAGTTAAATGAGCCCAGTAAAACGATCTCATGGAGCTGATCCAACAGTGAACAAGTCTGTCATATACAATTGTAAGATCTTAATTTGATCACTCTTTTGTTGCTGAGAATTGTCCTGCATCTTTCATGATTTGCATAAATTCACTGAAAACCCACACTAACACAAAGATATTTAAACAGTATTACACTTTTCATGTAGCCTACTTTTGGCCAGCTAATAGCCTAATCACCAATCAAGCAACATTAGACTAAACATAGAAATCCTGTTGCTGCAGAATTATTTTGCTTTGACAATATAGGTCAAATTAAGATCTGACACTTGTAAGAAGAGTTTGTTGACTCAGTCTCTCTTTGTGTGTAGGCTGATCCATGCCAAGAGGTTAAACAACACCAACCTGCTGTTTGTGGTGGCAGAGAAGATGCCCTGCAACACCTGTGAGGTGGAGAAACTGTCCCAGGCGGAGACAGAGTGTATCCTTGCCAACACATACACATCTGCTGTTGGGAGCCTTCTCCGCTCGTTTGTTTATCTCTTTATCGACTTGTTTATAAGAGTGGCTTTTCACATTCAACTGACTGGTGCTAATGTCAAACCATTTAAATTTGGGTTCAGTCCAGTTCGCCCCTTGATGACTATTCTAACTAAAGCATCTGTATTAAGTGTTTATCGTTGTGTTACATTTTTTATGGCATAAACCTGTGGGAGAGGAAGCTATAGGGGCGGGTGTGTGTAAACACATGGAGACTTGGAGAGTGACTATATAGGTAGTGTGAGTCATTCCTTAACCACGCCTCTTCCAGTCAAGGAGGATAACCCATCATGTGAGGACATGAGTGCAGCGAGGTATCGAAAAGGGCCCGCTGTGTGCTACGACTACAATCTTTCTGTAAGACTTACAACTGACTGTACAACTCAGCAGACCCTACAATAAACATATACTGTAAATATGCTGATGCACATAGATTCTATTTTCACTAAGAAGACACACACTAAGAATATTTATTTTTTATTTTCAAAAATTCTACTGTATGACTAAAAATGTCTCCTTTACTCTCCAGGAGAACACATCAGACTGTGGGCGGGGCCACTCCTTCCACCCCTCACTCCAGACCCTCCTCATGATTCAGCTCTTCCTCCTCTATCCAATCGCCAGCCCTCATATTCTGCCCCTTCTACTTTAATTTTCCTCCAGTCTGCTCTCCCCAGCTCTTTGTCCATCCTAAAGCTCCCACCCTCTCCCCTCTATGCTCCGCCCCTGCTCTAGTCATAGGTTATAATGGGACTTCCTGTCACTGCAACTTGGAAGCCTTGAGTACCGCGCTACTGTACCCAGCTAGCTTCAATTGTTGTTGCTTAGTGACAGTTGCAGGACCTTTATGTTCTCAGCGAGTTGCGTATCTTCATCCATGTGAAGAGATTCAAAAGGTTGGTGTTCCAACCACCACCATTATCAGAGGCTATGTCAGAAAAGAAAAAAGACCCCACCCCCACCCGCATCAACAAGACGAGTAACAAGTGAAAAGACGAGTTGGATGCCATGTCACAGAGCTCCAACCGTCATGGACACAGCAGAGTTTAGGTTGTCTGTTTGTGCCTCTGTTAGTCAGATGGGATGAAGAGACATGGCCTCCATCTCGCTCACTCATCTCTGACCTGATCAGTTTCATCGCTCTGTCATGTGTCTCTCATAGGGGGCTACTGTACGGATCATTCAGAAAATTAAGGAAAAAAAGAACTTTCAAGTATACAAAAACATACAATTATAAACTGTTGAAGTGTTGAGTATTCAAAGCACATGTTAGGGTATCATTTGCAATGAAAGTTGTTACATTCATTTATTTATGCACTATATCTACTTCTTGCCAAAATGAGAGACTTTGATGTGGTCTTGTTTTTATAACCAAGTGAGAGGAAAAAGAGAAACCCAGAAAGGAAAACTAGAGAAATAGTGTTAGGAATATCTGAGTTGGCTGAATTCCAATTCTTCTTGTACACCTCTACTGTTCTCCACTTGAAGTTAGAACTCTTTCTGCCCCTGGAAGCACAGTATTATATTTATAATCATGGTAACATGGAACTATTCTATGAAATAG
Organism: Oncorhynchus kisutch; assembly: GCF_002021735.2. Taxonomy (NCBI): domain Eukaryota; kingdom Metazoa; phylum Chordata; class Actinopteri; order Salmoniformes; family Salmonidae; genus Oncorhynchus; species Oncorhynchus kisutch. The sequence continues at coordinate 15,892,323 of NC_034174.2, read as the reverse complement.
TAGTCACGTTGTATAAAATGGAGACAGGCGCAGGAATACATAATAGGGGGTTTTAATACTCCACCCAAAAATACAACATGCCATGAAAGACACGGGGATAAAGCCCAAAACAAACATGTATACAAAAACACAGGGATGTAAACCCAAACAAAAGAGCGAGGTTAAACCTCTAATAAATACACAGGACGAGACCCGCAATACAATACACAGGACGAAACCCGTAATAACAAATGCACAACAATACACGGGACCCGTAAATAACGAGTTCACAATACACGCAGAAACCCGAAACAACAAAGCACAGGTACTCACAAGACCAACAGACATGGGAACAATAACCGACAAGACATTGGTGAACAGAGGGCACATATATACAATTACTAATCAGGAGAATGGGAATCAGATGTGCATAATGATACCGTTCAGTGGCACCTAGAAGCCGGTGACGTAGACCTCCGGAACTGGTGCACGGAATGAGCAGCAGTACCGGGGGAATCCGTGACACATTTGATTATCATAGTTGACTGATGTTAGTTAATGAATTGGTAATTTAGTGTCCATCATCATAGATGACTGATGCTAGTTAATGAATTGGTAATTATGTGTCCATCATAAATAGATGACTGATGTTAGTTAATGAATTGGTAATTATGTTTCCAAACCGGACAAAGCAAATTATAACTTTTCCCTTGCAAAAATAATTCAAATACTAGGCTACACCAATGTATTATGAATCAGTATTAAGCCTCTGAAAAGTCTGAGCGTTTGGGCTTCATTGCTGTATGTGGTGTATACTTTCCCACTCTCCACAGACTAATTGAATCGTTGTTTCCACATCATTTCAACAAAATGACATTGAACCAACGTGGCATAGATGTTGAATTGAGAATTGTGCTCAGTGGGATCCTTTCTGATCAGTGGACATTCTGACTGACCTCTACTCCTAACCCAGTGAAAGCTAACCCCTCTGCCAATCCTCATACAGCCGCTCCACCAGGTCCACTAATGTTCCTAGGACTATATTTGTATGTGTTTAATATCTGTTGTCACCAAAGCAGAGCAGATATACTAATATCTATTCAGACTGGCCCATAAGTTTCTCGTTTTAGTTGCAGGTAGGTTTTGGCAGAACTTAGCTTGTATTACCTTTGACAGACGCTGTGTAACTTCAGACCATTTGCTGCTGGGGGATTGGGGTTGAACATTTCCCACATAAAGGAATGCAGCCGAGGCCACTACAACTTACTGTATGGTGACAACTGAGCTGCAGTCTGGGTTTTCTGTTACATGTCATTCTGATCAATTTGAAGTGAAATGTCATTAGTCTCCATGTTTTGTTGTCATAGTGCCTTGATGCACTTTGTTTTGGAAAGCATTGTCTCTTGAGCTACTGTACAGTACCTTTATAGAAGAGGCACCCTAATGGCTGTGGAGCTACAGGATCTTTATAGAGCAAGTCTGTTGGCTATATATATCTATGGTAGCTTTATAGAGACACCATATTGACTAGACGTTATTGTAGCTCAATGTCGACATTCGATTGGCTGTGGCTCCTGGCTGCTGTACCATTCCAGGGCTACCTGATTGCTACCAGATAGAGTCGCTGTACAGTACCTTTACAGAGCCATCTATAGAGCTAAACTATCAGTATAAATCGACTTAACTGGTCATAGATCTACCTTTGTAGGGTCACCTGACCGCTATCATTGCGTTTCTGTCTGAACCGTATGTGCGTTTGTGTTTGTGTATGGGTGTATGTTCGTTTTAACCCTCAGAGGGAATGTCTTTAAAACTGGGTTGAGAGGATGGGGAATGACAGTTGTGGTAGTGTAGCTGTTTGTTGTTCCAATTCCAATGGAAGAAGTGTTATATCAGATGTTGTTATGGAGGGGAAAAAAATATTTTACAAAAAAAAAAAGAATCCAATCAATTTTTTCTCACCGGTTTGCTCAATATATTGTCATGAGGGAGCTGCATACTGTATGTGACCCCTGTATTCACAGAGGTGTTCAAAAATAATGTTTAATATGTCCGTGTGTTTCTGTTTCAAAGGATACATAGTGACTAAGCCTCTCTAAATGCCTTAGTGTTTCAGTGTTCTCCCTCTTACACACACTCGCGCGCATGCGCGCGTACACACACACACCGTGAGCCTCCCAAATATTAACTTTCTCCACAGACTTTCCCAATCCAGAATGTTGCACTCTGGATTTAAAGAGGTTGAGGTTTTGATGTGACCGTCCGTCGATATAAAATGGTGTGAGTTTCTTGTACACATTGCTGCTTGGAGTGGAGGACTTTCATAGTTTACATTGACTCTGAATCTGTATTGACTCTGAAATCCCTCCACCCCACCTCACTGTTAACGTAACATCTGAAACCCCAAAACCTCCTTCACTGTAACCATAAAAACACACAATGTACAGTGAACAATATCATTTTTGGCAAGACAAAATGTTTCGTAAAAGCATAATTCGATTTTTTATTTTAAATAGGCAAATCAGTTAAGAACAAATTCTTATTTACAATGAGAGCCTACCCCAGCCAAACCCTGACGATGCTGGGCCAATTGTGATACAGCCCAGGATCGAACCCAGGTCTGTAGTGACACCTCTAGCACTGGAATGCAGTGCCTTAGACCGCTGCCCCACCCAGGATCCCTATCTCAGTGAAAGACTGGACCAAATAGAAACTCAGAATCTGACGTTTGCAATTGTCTCCTTTCAATGTTAGGGTCCACCATTTTTGAAATTCCTCGTATAGATAGTCCTGTTGCATTTTATTGTTTTATTATATCACAGCATTTGTTTGTCCCTCTGTTGTCCCTCCGTCAATGAAGGTTACATTCGCTGTGGAAATGTACCCCCTGTGACTTTCTCTGGCTCAGCAGCAGACACAAGCACTAACAAATTTACACATTCAGACATGCAGTTACACACTTATGCACCCACATGCACAAAGCACACACATGTAACACTAACAGTTATACCTACACATGCACAGCTGGGGGATGTTCAGCTCTAGCCTGAAGTAAGCCAGGGATGTCTATTCCCTGTGTGGGATGTCAGAGGCTGGCTCAGGGTGTGAGTCTCCATAGAACAGCATGGGACCGTGTCAAACAAAAGGTAAAAGAATCATGATTTGTATGTCTGTGTGTCTGTGTGCTGAGGGACACAGGTTGGTTTTCTGTGGTTTGAATTTTTTTATTTTTGCTCAAAAAAAAAAGAAGGGGATAAAGGGCAAGTTTGGGGTGAGAGGACCGGGTCTGGTTTACAGCCAGCCCTAAAGGGAGGGTCTCCACGTGGCCCTGCCCCTGCCTACCCTTGCGGTGTCTGTGCGTCTCTGTGGGAAAGACACGTGTGTATGTGATTCTGTAGTCTGTAGTCTGGTGCTATGTGACCATGTTTGACAAATGTGTTTAAAAAAAAAACAGTAACAAAAAATTTATAAATTCAGTCAAATTCTAAGTGAAGTAAAAAAAAAAAATTGAATAAAGTAAAGATAAGTTTGAGATCTAAACTGTTTTTATTTTTATTTATTTTCTGTGGGTGTCTGAGTGTGTATGTGTGTGCGCGGAAGATTTAGCTCCCTCTCGCTGGGCATTGGTCCATGTCGCTCCATTCTTTTGTACTGATAAAGCAAAAAGCAAAAAAAAGAAGAGGGTAAAATTTGTAAAATATTGTGTCTGTGACTCCTTGTAAAATATTTTCAAATTGTTTATTACAGAGAATCAGTTATTAAATAATGTTCATATTTTTCACTTCATTTAAATGTCTGGTGTTTGTTTTTACATCTCTGAAATGCCAGGACTCATGTCCAGTCTATACCTACTTTATAGCAGGGCACACCTGATTCTAATAATCTGCTGGTTGATAAACTGAACCAGGTTAGTTACAACTCGGGATGGGAGTGAAAACTTACAGGACGGTAGCTCTCCAGGAACAGGGTTGGAGACCCCTGCTGTATAGGCTACAAACACACAGTTCACATACACTATTACCATCAGTAACCTATTTACAGGTCTCCAAAACATCACACTAACAAATCCTCCCTACTAGCTTTTGACAAATATTATACAACGGGTGGGTCTAATCCTGAATCCGATTTCTATTCCACAAGTTACCAACAACATACATAGTCGATTTTATATATAAAGAAATGTTAGTAGGTATTCAACGTATAGTGTTGCATCCATGGACAGATATCCCAATGACACTGAACAACATCACAACGTACTGAGAAAGTCAGTGAGAGCCGTGTGCCACGTGGCTGGGTCATCCAGATAGCATGTCCTGCTCCTTTCATCACCAACACCTTGTGATTGGCTAGCTTCCTCAGGTTGTTCAGAGAAACCTCCTTTAGCTGAGCATCCTGGTCTCCATTGACAATCAGAGACGGAGTCTGGAATGAAAGTAGAGGTGGCTAGTTCAAATAAACTGTTACCCAATCTCACATACAAAGGCCGGGTTTCAATCTGATCGCAGCTTGTAGACAATACGGCTTTAAAATGCCATTTCCAATTTCCAGGCAGTCACACAGAGCACCCAAACACAGGACATGTTGCATAGAAGCAAAGCCAGTGTTTGCAACAATCACTGACCAACCAGAGAAGAGAAAAGAGAGAGGAGAGAGCTATAATCACTCAGTACACACCTGCACGCACCTGTATGCTGATGTACTGCTCTACTGTGAATTTCTCAGTGCAGATGGGAGCCACAGCGATGTATGCCCGGACCAGAGCCTCATGCTGGAAGAGGAAGGGCAGGGAGTACATGCCACTGACAGAGGGACTGACTACCACGACTGGCCCCATCCCCAGGGCCACACACACCTGCTTCAGGAACCCACCAGGGGCCAGCTCTCCTACAGCGAATGGGGCCACTGATGACTTAGACTGACCAAAACCTGGGGGCGGGGGGAGGGGAGAGGAAGAGGCAGATGGAGTTACAGGTCAGTGATTCATTGAGTCATGAATTATGTTTTTGTTGCTCAATCAACTCCTCAACTACTAATTTACTACTATTCTCACAACCAAAGCTCACCTGGTAGGTCGATGGCCACAGCACAACAGCCAGCTTTGGCCAATGTCTCCAGTGTACCTATATTGAGCCAATTCTCAGATGAGAAACGGATGCCATGCAGAAGTAGGATGGACAGATTGACTTCACCTGTAGCCGGTTCAGCTTGTCTGTAAAACAGAGGGGCCTTGCAGGATTCCACATGCAAGCTCCCTTCTGTCATTTTAGCAGCACACATCCTATGAAGGGGGTTAAAAAAAAGTAATACAGCCTAAATATAATCACCAAATATTTGAAGAAAGAAGGTGAAAAAGTCTATTAAAGCCAAAGTCTGTAACATTTCCAATGCCTTACATCCAATAGTCCTGTTTTAGGCTATTGTCCAGCCTGGTCTCATAAACTAGATGTAACATAGTAAATGTAAATCCGGGACACTGAAATTAGTACTGTATGGTATGGTTATAATACAGAAGTTTACTTAAGGCAAAAACAAAGTGAGGGTAGTTGGTCGGGGTGGATGGGTGGGCGTATTTACAACATATTGTACGGATTGCAATTCGTAATATACAGTATCATAGGAAAAGGATGATGGGGACATCCACAAATTAATACACCATACTAAATATCAAATATCAAACTAAATGGAGGTAGACAGATTTATGTCTACTGTTACATCTACCCCATCAGTCCAGGTTGTAGCATCATAATATACAGTATATTGTAAAGAAATGTATGGCACATTAGCACTACAGATATTACGTCATAAAAATAAAGTGATATCTGCATGTGTAAATGCATGTAATCTGCTACATTGGGCCTGTTAGGGCCTCATTGATTGTATCTAATGTCTGTATGCAATTTGTTTAGTGTTGTGCATGTAGTGAAGGCTAAATTCATTGTCGCATTTTAATGTTTGCTTGGCCGATAGCCACCAATTGAAATGTAGGAAGGATTCTTGTCAAGTTTTCTGTAATCGATCTCCAGGGAAAGTTACAGCTCATAGCTCGTATTCCCCATAGGCACACATTGTCATTGATCTGCCTGTGATCAAAGTTCACATTTATTCAAAATTATTTGCTTAGCCTAGATTTTGATGCATGTAAGACAAATGTATCTTTACATTCACGCTGTCTGAGTGGTTTCTCTCTGAACTATAAGTGGGAAGGCTGCAGAGTTGCCAACTAACTACAAATACCTAGGTGTCTGGTTAGACTGTAAACTCTCCTTCCAGACCCACATCAAACATCTCCAATCCAAAGTTAAATCTAGAATTGGCTTCCTATTTCGCAACAAAGCATCCTTCACTCATGCTGCCAAACATACCCTTGTAAAACTGACCATCCTACCAATCCTCGACTTCGGTGATGTCATTTACAAAATAGCCTCCAATACCCTACTCAACAAATTGGATGCAGTCTATCACAGTGCAATCCGTTTTGTCACCAAAGCCCCATATACTACCCACCATTGCAACCTGTACGCTCTCGTTGGCTGGCCCTCGCTTCATACTTGTCGCCAAACCCACTGGCTCCATGTCATCTACAAGACCCTGCTAGGTAAAGTCCCCCCTTACCTCAGCTCGCTGGTCACCATAGCATCACCCACCTGTAGCACGCGCTCCAGCAGGTAAATCTCTCTGGTCACCCCCAAAACCAATTCTTTCTTTGGCCGCCTCTCCTTCTAGTTCTCTGCTGCCAATGACTGGAACGAATTACAAAAATCTCTGAAACTGTAAACACTTATCTCCCTCACTAGCTTTAAGCACCAACTGTCAGAGCAGCTCACAGATTACTGCACCTGTACATAGCCCACCTATAATTTAGCCCCAATAACTACCTCTTTCCCTACTGTATTTATTTATTTTGCTCCTTTGCACCCCATTATTTTTATTTCTACTTTGCACATTCTTCCACTGCAAATCTACCATTCCAGTGTTTTACTTGCTATATTGTATTTACTTTGCCACCATGGCTTTTTTTTGCCTTTACCTCCCTTATCTCACCTCATTTGCTCACATCGTATATAGACTTGTTTATACTGTATTATTGACTGTATGTTTGTTTTACTCCATGTGTAACTCTGTGTCGTTGTATGTGTCGAACTGCTTTGCTTCATCTTGGCCAGGTCGCAATTGTAAATGAGAACTTGTTCTCAACTTGCCTACCTGGTTAAATAAAGGTGAAATAAATAAATAAATAAATGGGTAAAGTTGCTAGAGGGAGGTTGATTTGTTGCTAAATGACGTTGTGATGTCATTGCGTGACAACGTAAAATTGCGTCATTACGTAGAATACACAATAACGTTACTCAAATTGTCTGGCCATCAAATATGATTTGACATTTGTTCAGGTACAGACACCCACTCCTTTCTGTACAATTTTGATTGAGACATGTTGATTGATGTTGTAAGTTCTGTTCAAGATCAAACATTCATGACCAACTATATTCATTGGGTTTGGCTCGTCGAAACCGTACCACTGCTGCAGCAGTCAGCCAACAATGATTTGCAATTTGCTGAAATTGCTGCTGCCTATGCACGAGCTGAGCGCCTTCTGCTGACGTCACCCACAATGCACTTTTGCAGCCAGGAACGTGTCATTAAGAGGGAAAATACGTGCATTTTAGCGTTAGTCACTTTTCAAAAGTTGCTAAAAGTTCCAAATACATTTTTAAAAGTAGCTAAATTTGTTGCTGTTTGAAAAAAAAGTTGCCAGGATAGTCTGAAAAGTTGCTAAATTGGCATCACTGGATGGCTATGTGGTTTCACTTTTCCCCTGAAAAAGTCAGTCTACTGTAATCTTTGTGGTCGTTTGGATTCTACTGACGTCCAGTGGTGATCACGCGTATTGCCGAGGCTCATAAATAAAGTGTTACACTGACTTGAGTTGATATTTTAGGCTACATTGTATTAATGATTAATGTACTTATCGATTGGTTGTCTTTTTGGGGTAAGCGTCTCTGTTTGATTAGCTTGTTACATGTTCACGTGTGGGTGGACGGGATAAAGTCATTATTCACACTGATTTAGTAACTTTGGATTTTCCCGTCCAGTAAACGCCACAATATATATTTTTTAATCGGCTTCTTAATTTTTCGCCGTGTTCTACCCTAATCCATTTCGTTGAAACAGCCTAGAGGAACTCCAGAACTGACAAAAAAAATCCTCGTATCTGCTTCCATTCAGCACTGCTCTCATTCTTTACCTTAGCCATGCAACTCATTCTTTCCTGTGTTTTCCTGGCATTTTGGAGGGGATTGGTCAAAGGTAAGAAAAAGAAAAGACACATTTTGTAATTCTATTTTGGAGACAATTGACAGTAGATTAATGTGCCAATTAGTATCTATTTTAATGTAGCTGGAATTGGTTTATTGATTTTATTGTTGATTGTTGTGTCTTTTTGTTGGTTACACATTATATTCCTTGGTCAGCTCATTTTACAAAGAAATGGTATGGAAATGACTGCAGCAAAAAGGATTAGGTGGCATTTTAGTTTGGTTATTAATGGGATCAGTAATGTATACTGTAATTTTACTGACTGCATTCTGTCAAGTGGGTGATTCTGTCAGGTGAAGAGTTTTGATAGGGGAAAGGAGACACTTCTCCACCCATGTAAGCTTCACAAAAATGGTGTAATGGTCCAAAGGTCTTGTGTGCTCAGTCAGACCCATGCACAAATGTTGTTCAGGAAAATAGCTGACACACAGACAGCTGGGTACCCAAAACATGTCATACTTTTCAGAATTCAGTAAATAGGCCTAGTGGTTGTAAGTTAGAACTTCTAACCAAAGTCCTTCTGAAACAACCCTAATTTGTAATAAACTCCAGTAAGATAGTGGTTAGATTGAATGAATAACAAGTCCCATTAGGCATTAGGACTGTGTTTTTTTGTGTTTGGCCATAGGGTACCGCTGTCCTCTGAATGACTTCCAGCGTTCCGAGGGAAGGGAGCTGGTTCCGACCTCCTGGAACTCTGCACGGGTGCTGATACTGCCAGGGCTGACGCTGGAGGACTGTGCCAGACGATGCTCAAATACACTGGACTGCAGGTACCCTGGAGTGTTGTACAACCTCACTACAACACCTAGCAATCTTAGCGGTTAAGGTGTTGGACACAGGTTTGAGTTCCAGTCAGACTACCCCCGAATTCTTAAAAAATATAACACAAGCTTACATGAAAACTCCTTGGACAAGCAAGCGTGCAGGTAAGATCATGGTCGACCCTGGACACCCCATCTTTTAAAGACTCTCCACTGGCAGACGGTTAAGGGGCCCTATTCAGTCAACCTTGTGGAAGTTCATCTTGACAGCGTGATTGAAATTTAAAGGCTGCATTCACGGTAAATGCTGCATATGTCGGCTCAATCGGAAATTACCTTTGAATTTCTAGCACAGAATCTGTAACGCTTCAGCTATACAGATTGAATAGAGCCCTGGGTCAATCATGAAAAAAATGGCCTCCACCTGAACAGTTTCTTCGCCCATGCTGTGGCCCTCTTCCCGCAATCTGTGGCTCTCATCAACCGGCCAGCGGGCTCATAGGAATTACTCTATATATACACAAGTATGTGGACACCCATTCAAGTTAGTGGATTCAGCTATTTCAGGCACACCCATTGCTGACAGGTGTATAAAATTGAGCACACACCCGTGCAATCTCCAAAGACAAGCATTGGCAGTAGAATGGCCTTACTGAAGAGCTCAGTTACTTTCAACGTGGCACCGTCATAGGATGCCACCTTTCCAACAAGTCCATTTTGGACATTTCTCCCCTGCTAGACCTGCCCTGGTCAACTGTAAGTGCTGTTATTGCTGTTAATGTGTAGGAGCAACAGCCGCAAAGTAGAGGGCCACACAAACTCACAGAATGGGACCGCCGAGTGCTGAAGCGCGAAGAGCTTAAAAATCGTCTGTCCTCAGTTGCATCACTCACTATCGGGTTCCAAACTGCCTCTGGAAGCAACATCAGCACAATAACTGTTTGTCGGGAGGTTTATGAAATGGGTTTTCATGGCCAAGCAGTCGCACACAAGCCTAAGATCACCATTTGCAATGCCAAGCTTCGGCTGGAGTGGTGTAAAGCTCACCGCCATTGGACTCAGGAGCAGTGGAAACGCATTATGTTGAGTGATGAATCATTCTTCACCAATGGGCGAATCTGGGTTAGGCGGATGCCAGGAGAATGCTACCTGCCCCAATGCATAGTGCCAACTGTAAAGTTTGGTGGATGAGGAATTATGGTTCTGGGGCTGTTTTTCATGTTTCGGCCAAGGCCCCTTAGTTCCATTGAAGGGAAATCTTACCTCTTCAGCATACAATGACATTGTAAGCGATTCTGTGCTTCCAACTTTGTGGCAACAGTTTGGAGAAGGCCCTTTCGGTGTGGAAGAACTGGCCTGCATAGAGCCCTGACCTCAACCCCATGAAACACCTTTGGGATGAATTGGAATGCAGACTGCGAACCAGGCCTAATCGCCCGACCTCACTAATGGTCTTGTGGTTGAATGAAAGCGAGTCCCCGCAGCAATGTTCCAACATCTAGTATAAAGCCTTCCCAGAAGAGTGGAGGCTGTTATAGCAGCAAAGGGGGATCAACTCCATATTAATGCCCATGATTTTGGAATGAGATGTTTGACGAGCAGGTGTCCACATACTTTTGGTCATGTCGTGTAAGTGACTTTGCATTGAACCAATTACTGCACCTTGTCATCAATGACCTCTAATACAAATCTGCACTATACTGCATTTGCACCAGTGAGGCTGCTGAGGGGAGGACAGCTCATAATAATGTCTGGAACAGAGTGAATGGAATGGCATCAAACAGATGGCGTGTTTGATGTATTTGATACCATTCCACTAATTCTTCTCTGGCCATTACCACGAGCCTGTCTTCCCCAATTAAGGTACCACCAACCTCCTGTGATTTGCACTATGTAGACCTCTGTACAACATTGTATATATTTGCCATGGCAACATCCTTCCCTCTGCTTATATAGAAGTATCCCCTCTTTAAATGGTATATTCCCACTGCAATCAGCCTAAACTCCAGAGTTTTATGTTTACTGTACCAATATTGAATACTCTGTATGATGTCTTTGTGGACTTGTGTTTCTATTCTGTTTGTATATTGTCTGTTGCTGGCAGCACCTTCTCACTAAGGCAAATTCTGGGTATTCCATGTGTAAATGTACTTTGACGAAATAAAGGAGATTCTAATTTCACCAGAGCCTTCAACTACGAGACGCGTCCCTCCATCACCTGTAAACAGCTGCCATGGGTGGAGGATGGCAGCAACGCAGAGGTCAAGAGGAACGTCAACTGTGACCTTTATGAGAAGAAGGGTAAGCTTTGTGGTCAAAGTGAGGTCATGTTCTCTGTCATTTATGTAATTTTACTACAAAATGTAGTGTCAGTAGTATGCTGTGATTTTAGTTTGAAAATATATATTTATTTCTGTGATGTGCAGTCTACGTAAGAAAGTGCATTGTGGGTAAAGGAGAAGACTATCGAGGCAAGGTGTTCATGACAAAAAGTGGCCATACTTGTCAACAGTGGTGGTCAAAGTTCCCACACGATCACAGGTAATATCATCCCATTGATTTCTGAGAGTTGTTGTTTGGAAGCTGAAAACATGACCCAGAAGAATATATAATACGATATGTCTCTGTCTCTCTCACACACATGCTGTTGCTATACTTGTCATAGATGGACACCCACAGCCACTAATGGCTTGGAGCTGAACTACTGCAGGAACCCAGATGGGGACCGCATCGGGCCGTGGTGCTACACCACTGATCCAGAACGGCGTTATGAGACCTGCAATATCCCCCACTGCAAAGATGGTACGTCCCATTCTGTTATAAAATTCCAGCAGTTGAAGGATTGCAACTGCATATGTTTCTAAAGATAATGTGATAACACTATGTGTGTATGTATTGAATTTGAACGTATTATCTGTTAGGCACAGTGGACATGTCTGTTAGGCACAGTGGACATGTCTGTTAGGCACAGTGGACATGTCTGTTAGGCACAGTGGACATGTCTGTTAGGCACAGTGGACATGTCTGTTAGGCACAGTGGACATGTCGGTTAGGCACAGTGGACATGTCTGTTAGGCACAGTGGACGTGTCTGTTAGGCACAGTGGACGTGTCTGTTAGGCACAGTGGACGTGTCTGTTAGGCACAGTGGACGTGTCTGTTAGGCACAGTGGACGTGTCTGTTAGGCACAGTGGACGTGTCTGTTAGGCACAGTGGACGTGTCTGTTAGGCACAGTGGACGCGTCTGTTTGGCACAGTGGACACGTCTGTTTGGCACAGTGGACACGTCTGTTTGGCACAGTGGACACGTCTGTTTGGCACAGTGGACACGTCTGTTAGGCACAGTGGACACGTCTGTTAGGCACAGTGGACACGTCTGTTAGGCACAGTGGACACGTCTGTTAGGCACAGTGGACACGTCTGTTAGGCACAGTGGACACGTCTGTTAGGCACAGTGGACACGTCTGTTAGGCACAGTGGACACGTCTGTTTTGATCACAGAGAACAACACAGTGTTGTTACAAATTGTGTGTGTTTGGGTTTGTGCACAGAGGTGTGTATCACATGTAATGGGGAAGACTACAGGGGTCAGGTTGACCACACAGTGAGTGGCCGAGAGTGCCAACGTTGGGACCAGCAGTACCCACACCAACACATCTACCAGCCTGAGAAGTATGTCTGTCCACCCAGCGCTATTATCACCTACCACTACCACTACAACCACCACCACTACAACCACCACCACTACAACCACCACCACTACAACCACCACCACTACAACCACCACCACTACAACCACCACTATAACTACCACCACCACTATCACCACTACAACCACCACCACTACAACCACCACCACTATAACCACTACAACCACCACCACTATAACCACCACTACCACCACCACTATCACCACTACAACCACCACCACTACAACCACCACCACTATAACCACTACAACCACCACCACTATAACCACTACAACCACCACCACTATAACCACTACAACCACCACCACTATAACCACTACAACCACCACCACTATCACCACTACAACCACCACCACTACAACAACCACCACTACAACAACCACCACTACAACCACCACTATAACCACCACCACTATCACCACTACAACCACCACCACTATAACCACAACAACTTTCACCACTACAACCACCACCACGACAACTACAACCACCACCACTACAACCACCACCACTATCACCACTACAACCACCACCACTATCACCACTACAACCACCACCACTATCACCACAACCACCATAACCACCACCACTATCACCACAACCCCCACTACAACCACCATCACCACAACCACCACCACTACAACCACCGCCACTATCACCACTACAACCACCACCACTATAACCACAACAACTTTCACCACTACAACCACCACCACGACAACTACAACCACCACCACTACAACCACCACCACTATCACCACTACAACCACCACCACTATCACCACTACAACCACCACCACTATCACCACAACCACCATAACCACCACCACTATCACCACAACCCCCACTACAACCACCATCACCACAACCACCACCACTACAACCACCGCCACTATCACCACAACCCCCACTACAACCACCATCACCACAACCACCACCACTACAACCACCGCCACTATCACCACTACAACCACCACCACTATAACCACAACAGCCTCCACCACAACCACCACTACAACCACCACCACCACTATCACCACTACAACCACCACTACAACCACCACCACTATCACCACTACAACAACCACCACCACCACTACAACCACCACCACCACAACCACCACCACTACAACCACAACCACCACCACTACCACCACTACAACAATCACCACTACCACCACTACAACAATCACCACTACCACCACTACAACCGCCACCACAATCACCACTACCACCACTACAACCACCACCACAATCACCACTACCACTACCACCAATACAATCACCACCACAATCATCACTACAACCACCACCACTACCACTACCACCAGTACAACCACCACTACAATCACAACCACCACTACAACCACTATCAACCACTATAACCACCACCACTACAACCACTACAACCAGTACCACTACAACTACAACCACTATAATCACAACAACTATCACCACTACAACCACCAACACTACAACCACCACCACTATCACCACTACAACCACCAGCACTATCACCCACAACCACCACTACAACCACCATCACCACAACCACCACCACTACAACCACCGCCGCTACAACCACCACTATAACCACCACTACAAATCAAATCAAATCAAATTTATTTATATAGCCCTTCGTACATCAGCTGATATCTCAAAGTGCTGTACAGAAACCCAGCCTAAAACCCCAAACAGCAAGCAATGCAGGTGTAGAAGCACTACAACCGCTGCTACAACCACCACTACAAACCACCACCACTATAACCACCACTACAAACCACCACCACTACAACCACCACCACTATCACCACTACAACCACCACCACTATAACCACCACCACTATCACCACTACAACCTCCACCACTGCAACCACCACCACTATAACCACCACCACTATCACCACTACAACCACCACCACTACAACCACCACCACTATAACCACTACAACCACCACCACTATAACCACCACTACCACCACCACTATCACCACTACAACCACCACCACTACAACCACCACCACTATAACCACTACAACCACCACCACTATAACCACTACAACCACCACCACTATAACCACTACAACCACCACCACTATCACCACTACAACCACCACCACTATAACCACTACAACCACCACCACTATAACCACTACAACCACCACCACTATCACCACTACAACCACCACCACTATCACCACTACAACCACCACCACTATCACCACTACAACCACCACCACTATCACCACTACTATCACCACTACAACCACCACCACTATCACCACTACAACCACCACCACTACAACAACCACCACTACAACAACCACCACTACAACCACCACTATAACCACCACCACTATCACCACTACAACCACCACCACTATAACCACAACAACTTTCACCACTACAACCACCACCACGACAACTACAACCACCACCACTACAACCACCACCACTATCACCACTACAACCACCACCACTATCACCACTACAACCACCACCACTATCACCACAACCACCACCACTATCACCACAACCCCCACTACAACCACCATCACCACAACCACCACCACTACAACCACCGCCACTATCACCACTACAACCACCACCACTATAACCACAACAGCCTCCACCACAACCACCACTACAACCACCACCACCACTATCACCACTACAACCACCACTACAACCACCACCACTATCACCACTACAACCACCACCACCACTACAACCACCACCACCACTACAACCACCACTACAACCACCACTACAACCACAACCACCACCACTAACACCACTACAACAATCACCACTACCACCACTACAACAATCACCACTACCACCACTACAAACCGCCACCACAATCACCACTACCACCACTACAACCACCACCACAATCACCACTACCACTACCACCAATACAATCACCACCACAATCATCACTACAACCACCACCACTACCACTACCACCACTACAACCATCACTACAACACTACAACCACCACTACAACCACTATCAACCACTATAACCACCACCACTACAACCACTACAACCAGTACCACTACAACTACAACCACTATAATCACAACAACTATCACCACTACAACCACCACCACTACAACCACCACCACTATCACCACTACAACCACCAGCACTATCACCACAACCACCACTACAACCACCATCACCACAACCACCACCACTACAACCACTCCCGCTACAACCACCACTATAACCACCACTACAAATCAAATCAAATCAAATTTATTTATATAGCCCTTCGTACATCAGCTGATATCTCAAAGTGCTGTACAGAAACCCAGCCTAAAACCCCAAACAGCAAGCAATGCAGGTGTAGAAGCACTACAACCGCTGCTACAACCACCACTACAACCACCACCACTATAAACCACCACTACAACCACCACCACTACAACCACCACCACTACAACCACCACCACTATCACCACTACAACCACCACCACTATAACCACCACCACTATCACCACTACAACCTCCACCACTGCAACCACCACCACTATCACCACTATAACCACCACTACAACCACCACCACTACAACCACCACCACTATAACCACTACAACCACCACCACTATAACCACCACTACCACCACCACTATCACCACTACAACCACCACCACTACAACCACCACCACTATCACCACTACAACCACCACCACTATCACCACTACAACCACCACCACTATCACCACTACAACCACCACCACTATCACCACTACAACCACCACCACTATCACCACTACAACCACCACCACTACAAACAACCACCACTACAACAACCACCACTACAACCACCACTATAACTACAACCACTACAAACCACCACCACTATAACCACCACCACTATAACCACTACAACCACCACCACTATAACCACTACAACCACCACCACTATAACCACTACAACCACCACCACTATCACCACTACAACCACCACCACTACAACAACCACCACTACAACAACCACCACTACAACAACCACCACTACAACCACCACTATAATCACCACTACAACCACCACCACTATAACCACAACAACTTTCACCACTACAACCACCACCACGACAACTACAACCACCACCACTACAACCACCACCACTATCACCACTACAACCACCACCACTATCACCACTACAACCACCACCACTATCACCACAACCCCCACTACAACCACCATCACCACAACCACCACCACTACAACCACCGCCACTATCACCACTACAACCACTACAACCACCACCACTATAACCACAACAGCCTCCACCACAACCACCACTACAACCACCACCACCACTATCACCACTACAACCACCACTACAACCACCACCACTATCACCACTACAACCACCACCACCACTACAACCACCACCACCACTACAACCACCACTACAACCACCACTACAACCACAACCACCACCACTACCACCACTACAACAATCACCACTACCACCACTACAACAATCACCACTACCACCACTACAACCGCCACCACAATCACCACTACCACCACTACAACCACCACCACAATCACCACTACCACTACCACCAATACAATCACCACCACAATCATCACTACAACCACCACCACTACCACTACCACCACTACAACCATCACTACAAACACTACAACCACCACTACAACCACTATCAACCACTATAACCACCACCACTACAACCACTACAACCAGTACCACTACAACTACAACCACTATAATCACAACAACTATCACCACTACAACCACCACCACTACAACCACCACCACTATCACCACTACAACCACCAGCACTATCACCACAACCACCACTACAACCACCATCACCACAACCACCACCACTACAACCACCGCCGCTACAACCACCACTATAACCACCACTACAACCACCACCACTACAACCACCAACCACACTACAACCACCACCACTATCACCACTACAAACCACCACCACTATAACCACCACCACTATCACCACTACAACCTCCACCACTGCAACCACCACCACTATCACCACTATAACCACCACTACAAACCACCACCACTACAACCACCACCACTATAACCACTACAACCACCACCACTATAACCACCCACTACCACCACCACTATCACCACTACAACCACCACCACTACAAACCACCACCACTATAACCACTACAAACCACCACCACTATAACCACTACAAACCACCACCACTATCACCACTACAACCACCACCACTATCACCACTACAACCACCCACCACTATCACCACTACA
This sequence comes from Oncorhynchus kisutch, assembly GCF_002021735.2. NCBI lineage: Eukaryota > Metazoa > Chordata > Actinopteri > Salmoniformes > Salmonidae > Oncorhynchus > Oncorhynchus kisutch. Next base: position 15,874,260 of record NC_034174.2, on the reverse strand, counting down.
ACCACCACCACTATCACCACTACAACCACCACCACTACAACAACCACCACTAACAACAACCACCACTACACCCACCACTACAACCACTACACACCACCACTATAACCACCACCACTATAACCACCACCACTATAACCACTACAACCACACCACTATAACCACTACAACCACCACCACTATAAACCACTACAACCACCACCACTATACCACTACAACCACCACCACTATCACCACTACAACCACCACCACTACAACAACCACCACTACAACAACCACCACTACAACAACCACCACTACAACCACCACTATAATCACCACTACAACCACCACCACTATAACCACAACAACTTTCACCACTACAACAACCACCCACGACAACTACAACCACCACCACTACAACCACCACCACTATCACCACTACAACCACCACCACTATCAACCACTAACAACCCCACCACTATCACACAACCACCACAACCACCACCACTACAACCACCACCACTACAACCACCACCACTATCACCACAACCACCACAACCACCACCACTACAACCACCAACCACTACAACCACCACCACTATAACCACAACAGCCTCCACCACAACCACCACTACAACCACCACCACCACTATCACCACTACAACCACCACACAACCACCACCACTATCACCACTACAACCACCACCACCACTACAACCACCACCACCACTACAACCACCCACTACAACCACCACTACAACCACAACCACCCACCACTAACACCACTACAACAATCACCACTACCACCACTACAACAATCACCACTACCACCACTACAACCACCACCACAATCACCACTACCACTACCACCAATACAATCACCACCACAATCATCACTACAACCACCACCACTACCACTACCACCACTACAACCATCACTACAAACACTACAACCACCACTACAACCACTATCAACCACTATAACCACCACCACTACAACCACTACAACCAGTACCACTACAACTACAACCACTATAATCACAACAACTATCACCACTACAACCACCACCACTACAACCACCACCACTATCACCACTACAACCACCAGCACTATCACCACAACCACCACTACAACCACCATCACCACAACCACCACCACTACAACCACTCCCCGCTACAACCACCACTATAACCACCACTACAAATCAAATCAAATCAAATTTATTTATATAGCCCTTCGTACATCAGCTGATATCTCAAAGTGCTGTACAGAAACCCAGCCTAAAACCCCAAACAGCAAGCAATGCAGGTGTAGAAGCACTACAACCGCTGCTACAACCGCTGCTACAACCACCACTACAAACCACCACCACAACCACCACCACTACAACCACCACCACTATCACCACTACAACCACCACCACTATAACCACCACCACTATCACCACTACAACCTCCACCACTGCAACCACCACCACTATCACCACTATAACCACCACTACAACCACCACCACTACAACCACCACCACTATAACCACTACAACCACCACCACTATAACCACCACTACCACCACCACTATCACCACTACAACCCACCACCACTACACCACCACCACTATAACCACTACAACCACCACCACTATAACCACTACAACCACCACCACTATCACCACTACAAACCACCACCACTATCACCACTACAACCACCACCACTATCACCACTACAACCACCACCACTATCACCACTACAACCACCACCACTATCACCACTACAACCACCACCACTATCACCACTACAACCACCACCACTACAACAACCACCACTACAACAACCACCACTACAACCACCACTATAACTACAACCACTACAACCACCACCACTATAACCACCACCACTATAACCACTACAACCACCACCACTATAACCACTACAACCACCACCACTATAACCACTATAACCACTACAACCACCACCACTATCACCACTACAACCACCACCACTACAACAACCACCACTACAACAACCACCACTACAACAACCACCACTACAACAACCACCACTATAACCACCACTATAATCACCACTACAACCACCACCACTATAACCACAACAACTTTCACCACTACAACCACCACCACGACAACTACAACCACCACCACTACAACACCACCACTATCACCACTACAACCACCACCACTATCACCACTACAACCACCACCACTATCACCACAACCACCACAACCACCACCACTATCACCACAACCCCCACTACAACCACCATCACCACAACCACCACCACTACAACCACCCGCCACTATCACCACTACAACCACCACCACTATAACCACAACAGCCTCCACCACAACCACCACTACAACCACCACCACCACTATCACCACTACAACCACCACTACAACCACCACCACTATCACCACTACACACCACCACCACCACTACAACCACCACCACCACTACAACCACCACTACAACCACCACTACAACCACAACCACCACCACTAACACCACTACAACAATCACCACTACCACCACTACAACAATCACCACTACCACCACTACAACCGCCACCACAATCACCACTACCACCACTACAACCACCACCACAATCACCACTACCACTACCACCAATACAATCACCACCACAATCATCACTACAACCACCACCACTACCACTACCACCACTACAACCATCACTACAAACACTACAACCACCACTACAACCACTATCAACCACTATAACCACCACCACTACAACCACTACAACCAGTACCACTACAACTACAACCACTATAATCACAACAACTATCACCACTACAACCACCACCACTACAACCACCACCACTATCACCACTACAACCACCAGCACTATCACCACAACCACCACTACAACCACCATCACCACAACCACCACCACTACAACCACTCCCGCTACAACCACCACTATAACCACCACTACAAATCAAATCAAATCAAATTTATTTATATAGCCCTTCGTACATCAGCTGATATCTCAAAGTGCTGTACAGAAACCCAGCCTAAAACCCCAAACAGCAAGCAATGCAGGTGTAGAAGCACTACAACCGCTGCTACAACACCACCACTACAACCACCACCACTATAACCACCACTACAACCACCACCACTACAACCACCACCACTACAACCACCACCACTATCACCACTACAACCACCACCACTATAACCACCACCACTATCACCACTACAACCTCCACCACTGCAACCACCACCACTATCACCACTATAACCACCACTACAAACCACCACCACTACAAACCACCACCACTATAACCACTACAACCACCACCACTATAACCACCACTACCACCACCACTATCACCACTACAACCACCACCACTACAAACCACCACCACTATAACCACTACAACCACCACCACTATAACCACTACAACCACCACCACTATCACCACTACAACCACCACCACTATCACCACTACAACCACCACCACTATCACCACTACAACCACCACCACTATCACCACTACAACCACCACCACTATCACCACTACAACCACCACCACTACAACAACCACCACTACAACAACCACCACTACAACCACCACTATAACTACAAACCACTACAACCACCACCACTATAACCACCACCACTATAACACTACAACCACCACCACTATAACCACTACAACCACCACCACTATAACCACTACAACCACCACCACTATCACCACTACAAACCACCACCACTACAACAACCACCACTACAACAACCACCACTACAAACACCACTATAATCACCACTACAACCACCACCACTATAACCACAACAACTTCATTCAACCACTACAACCACCAACCACGACAACTACAACCACCACCACTACACCACCAACCACTATCAACCACTACAACCACCACCACTATCACCACTACAAACCACCACCACTATCACCACAACCCCACAACCACCACCACTATCACCACAACCCCCACTACAACCACCATCACCACAACCACCACCACTACAACCACCGCCACTATCACCACTACAACCACCACCACTAGTAACCACAACAGCCTCCACCACAACCACCACTACAACCACCACCACCACTATCACCACTACAACCACCACTACACAAACCACCACCACTTCACCACTACAACCACCCCACCACTACAACCACCACCACCACTACAACCACCACTACAACCACCACTACAACCACAACCACCACCACTAACACCACTACCAACAATCACCACTACCACCACTACAACAATCACCCACTACCACCACCACTACAACCGCACACCACAATCACCACTACCAACCACTACAACCACCACCACAATCACCACTACCACTACCACCAATACAATCACCACCACATCATCACTACAACCACCACCACTACCACTACCAACCACTACAACCATCACTACAAACACTACAACCACCACTACAACCACTATCAACCACTATAACCACCACCACTACAACCACTACAACCAGTACCACTACAAACTACAACCACTATAATCACAACAACTATCACCACTACAACCACCACCACTACAAACCACCCACCACTATCACCACTACAACCACCAGCACTATCACCACAACCACCACTACAACCACCATCACCACAACCACCACCACTACAACACCACTCCCGCTACAAACAACCACCACTATAACCACCACGACAATCAAATCAAATCAATTTATTTATATAGCCCTTCGTACATCAGCTGAGTATCTCAAAGTGCTGTACAGAAAACCCAGCCTAAAAACCCCAAACAGCAAGCAATGCAGTGTAGAAGCACTACAACCGCTGCTTACAACCACCACTACAACCACCACCACTAGAAACCACCACTACAAAACCACCACACTACAAAACCACCACCACTACAACCACCACCACTATCACCACTAACAACCACCACCACTATAAACCCCACCACTATCACCACTACAAACCTCCACCACTGCAACCACCACCACTATCACCACTATAACCACCACTACAAACCACCACACCACTACAACCACCACCCTAGAACCACTACAAACCACCACCACTATAACCACCACTACCACCACACTATCACATCACCACTACAAAACCACCAACCACTATAACCACTACACCCACCACCACAACACTACAACCACCACCACTATCACCACTACAACCACCACCACTATCACCACTACAACCACCACCACTATCACCACTACAACCACCACCACTATCACCACTACAACCACCACCACTATCCCACTACAACCACCACCACTACAACAACCACCACTACAACACCACCACTACAACCACCACTATAACTACAACACTACAACCACCACCACTATAACCACCACCACTATAACCACTACAACCACCACCACTATAACCACTACACCACCACCACTATAACCACTACAACCACCACCACTATCACCACTACCACCACCACCACTACAACAACCACCACTACAACAACCACCACTACAACCACCACTATAATCACCACTACAACCACCACCACTATAACCACAACAACTTTCACCACTACAAACCACCACCACGACAACTACAACCCACCACCACTACAACCACCACCACTATCACCACTACAACCACCACCACTATCACCACTACAACCACACCACCACTATCACCACAACCACCACAACCACCACCCACTATCACCACAACCCCCACTACAACCACCATCACCACAACCACCACCACTACAACCACCGCCACTATCACCACTACAAACCACCACCACTATAACCACAACAGCCTCCACCACAACCACCACTACACAACCACCACCACCACTATCACCACTACAACCACCACTACACCACCACCACTATCACCACTACAACCACCACCACCACTACAAACCACCACCACCACTACAACCACCACTACAACCACCACTACAACCACAACCACCACCACTCCCACCACTAACAAACAATCACCACTAACCACCACTACAACAATCACCACTACCACCACTACAAACCGCCACCAACAATCACCACTACCACCACTACAACCACCACCACAATCACCACTACCACTACCACCAATACAATCACCACCACAATCATCACTACAACCACTACCACCACTACAAAACCAATCACTACAAACACTACAACCACCACTACAACCACTATCAACCACTATAACAACCACCACTACAACCACTAACAACCAGTACCACTACAACTACAACCACTATAATCACAACAACTATCACCACTACAACCACCACCACTACAACCAACACCACTATCACCACTACAACCACCAGCACTATCACCACAACCACCACTACAACCACCATCACCACAACCACCACCACGCTACAACCACCCGCCGCTACAACCACCACTAGTAACCACCACTTACAAATCAAATCAAATCAAATTTTATTTATATAGCCCTTCGTACATCAGCTGATATCTCAAAGTGCTGTACAGAAACCCCAGCCTAAAACCCCAAACAGCAAGCATGCAGGTGTAGAAGCACTACAACCGCTGCTACACCAACCACTACAACCACCACCACTATAACCAACCACCACTAGAACCACCACTACAACCACCACCACTACAACCACCACCACTATCAACCACTACAAACCCCACCACTATAACCACCACCACTATCACCACTACAACCTCCACCACTGCAACCACCACCACTATCACCACTATAACCACCACTACAACCACCACCACTATAACCATACAACCACCACCACTATAACCTCCACTACCACCACCACTATCACCACTACTACCACCACCACTACACCACCACCACTATAGACCACTACAACCCCACACCACCACTATAACCACTACAACCACCACCACTATCACCACTACAACCACCACCACTATCAACCACTACAACCACCACCACTATCACCACTACAAACCAACCACCACTATCACACCACTACAACCACCACCACTACACAACCCACCACTACAACAACCCCACTACACCACCACTTACAACCACTACACACAAACGACTAAACCACCACCACTATAACCACCACCACTATAACCACCACCACTATAACCACTAACACCACCACCACTATAACCACTACAACCACCACCACTATACCACTACAACCACCACCACTATCACCACTACAAACCACACTACCACTACACAACCACCACTACACACCACCACTACAACAACCACCACTACAACCACCACTATAATCACCACTACAACCACCACCACTATAACCAACACACTTTCACCACTACAACCACCACCACGACAACTACAACCACCACCACTACAACCACCACACTATCACCACTACAACCACCACCACTATCACCACTACAACCACCACCACTATCACCACAACCACCACAACCACCACCACTATCACCAACAACCCCCACTACAACCACCATCACCACAACCACCACCACTACAACCACACCGCCACTATCACCACTACAAACCACCACCACTATAACCACAACAGCCTCCACCACAACCACCACTACAACCACCACCACCACTATCACCACTACAACCACCACTACAACCACCACCACTATCACACTACAACCACCACCACCACTACAACCACCACCACCACCATACACCACCACTACAACCACCACTACAACCACAACCACCACCACTACCACCACTACAACAATCACCACTACCACCACTACAACAATCACCACTACCACCACTACAACCGCCACCACAATCACCACTACCACCACTACAACCACCACCACAATCACCAACTACCACTACACAATACAATCACCACAACACATCATCACTACAACCCACTACCACCACTACAACCATCACTACAAACACCACTACAACCACCACTACAACCACTATCAACCACTATAACCACCACCACTACAACCACTACAACCAGTACCACTACAACTACAACCACTATAATCACAACAACTATCACCACTACAAACCACCACACTACAACCACCACCACTATCACCACTACAACCACCAGCACTCATCACCACAACCACACTACAACCACCATCACCACAACCACCACCGCTACAACCACCGCCGCTACAACCACCACTATAACCACCACTACAAATCAATAAATCAAATGTTATTTATACTAGCCCTTCGTAACATCAGCTGATATCTCAAAGTGCTGTACAGAAACCCAGCCTAAACCCCCCAAACAGCAAGCAATGCAGGTGTAGAAGCACTACAACCGCTGCCTACAACCACCACTTACAACCACCCACCACTATACAACCAACTATAACCACCACTAACAACCCACCACCCCCCTACAACCACCACCACTATCACCACTACAACCCCCACCACTATAACCACCCACCCACTATCAACCACTCAACCAACCTCCCCCATGCAACCACACCCCACTATCCACTACTATAACCCCCACTACAACCACCCACCCCTATAACAACCAACTACCACCACCCACTCTAACTCTCCAACCTCCAGACCACTATCACCACTACTACCACCACCTACTACCACCACCACCCTTACGAACCACTCCAACCACCACCACTATAACCACTACAACCAACCACCACTATCACCACTAACCAACCACCACCACTATCACCACTACAACCCACCACCAACTAATCACCACTACAACCACCACCACTATCACCATACAACCAACCCCCCTACTACAACAACCACCACTACAACAACAACCACTACAACCACCACTACAACCACTACAACCACACAACAAATAACCACCACACTATAAACACCACCACTATAACCACTACACCACCACCACTATAACCACTACAACCACCACCACTATACAACACTACAACCACCACCACTATCACCACTACAACCACCACCACTACAACAACAACCACCACTACAACAACCACCACTACAACAACCACACACTACAACCACCACTATAATCACCACTACAACCACCACCACTATAAACACAACAACTTTCACCACTACAACCACCCCACGAAACTACAACCACCACCACTACAACCACCACCACTATCACCACTACAACCACCACCACTATCACCACTACAACCACCACCACTATCACCACAACCACACCAAACCACCACCCTATCACCACAACCCCCACTACAACCACCATCACCACCACACCACCCACCACTACAACCACCGCCACTATCACCACTACAACCACCACCACTATAACCACAACAGCCCTCCACCACAACCACCACTACACCACCACCACCACTATCACCACTACAACCACCACTACAACCACCACCACTATCACCACTACAACCACCACCACCACTACAACCACCACCACCACAACCACCACCACTACAACCACAACCACCACCACTACCCACCCACTACAACAATCACACTACCACCACTACACCAATCACCACTACCACCACTAACAACCGCCACCACAATCACCACTACCACCACTACAACCACCACCACAATCACCAAAACCACCAATACAATCACCTCACCACAATCATCACTACAACACCACCACCACTACCACTACCACATACAACCATCACCACAAAACACTACAACCACCACTACAATCAACAACCACCACTACAACCACTATCAACCACTATAACCACCACCACTACAACCACTACAACCAGTACCACTACAACTACAACCACTATAATCACAACAACTATCACCACTACAACCACCACCACTACAACCACCACCACTATCACCACTACAACCACCAGCACTATCACCACAACCACCACTACAACCACCATCACCACAACCACCACCACTACAACCACCGCCGCTACAACCACCCACTATAACCACCACTACAAATCAAATCAAATCAAATTTATTTATATAGCCCTTCGTACATCAGCTGATATCTCAAAGTGCTGTACAGAAACCCAGCCTAAAACCCCAAACAGCAAGCAATGCAGGTGTAGAAGCCACTACAACCGCTGCTACAACCACCACTACAACCACCACCACTATAACCACCACTACAAACCACCACCACTATCACCACTACAACCACCACCACTATAACCACACACCACTATCACCACTACCAACACCTCCACCACTGCAACCACCAACCACTATCACCACTGCAACCACCACCACTATCACCACTACAACCACCACCACTATCACCACTGCAACCACCACCACTATCACCACTTACAACTCTCCACCACAACCACCACCTACAATCACCACCACTACAACTATAACCACTACCACCACCACAACCACTACAACCACTACCACTACCACTCCACTATTGTTATCACCTACCACTACAACCACCACCACAACAACCAGCACCACTATAAGCACCACTACAACCACCACCACAACCACTACAACCACCACCACTACACAACCATCACCACTGTAACCACTACAACCACCACCACTATAACCACCACTACAACCACCACCACTATCACCACTTCAACCTCCACCACAACCACCACTACAATCACCACCACTACCACTACAACTATAACCACAACCACTACAACCACTACCACTACCACTCCACTATTGTTATCACCTACCACTACCACCACTACAACCAGAACCACTATAAGCACCACTACAACCACCACCACAACCACTACAACCACCACCACTACAACCACCCACCACAACCACTACAACCACCACCACTACAACCACCACCACTAACACCACTACAACCACCCCCACTATAACCACCACTACAACCATCACCACTATCACCACTACAACCATCACCACTACAACCACCACCACTATCACCACTACAACCACCACCACTATAACCACAACAACCACAACTACAACCACCACCACTATCACCACTACAACCACCACCACCACTACAACCACCACCACAACCACCACCACTACAACCTCCACCACAACCACCACTACAACCACCACTACAACCACCACCACAACCACCACCACTACAACCACTACAACCACCACCACTACCACCACTACAATAATCACCACTACAACCGCCACCACTACAACCACCACCACAATCATCACTACAACCACCACCACTACCACTACCACCACTACAACTACCTCAACCACCACTACAACCACTACAACCACCACTACAATCACAACCACCACTACAACCATTATCAACCACTATCAACCACTATAACCACCACCACTACAACCAGTACCACTACAACTACAACCACTACAACTATAACCACTACCACAACCATTACAACCACTACCACCACTACCACTACCACTCTTTTATGTGCTTTTTGTTGTAGGCCTACATGCCTTTGTACAGTGCATTTGGAAAGTATTCAGACCCCTTCACTTTTTCAAAATGTTGTTACTTTACAGCCTTATTCTAAAATGTATTAAATAGTTTTTTTCCCCTCATCAATTTACACACAGAACCCATAATGACAAAGCGAAAGCAGGTTTTTATCATATTTTGCATGTTCATATTTTTTAAATGCCTCATTTACATAAGTATACAGACCCTTTGCTATGAGACTCGAAACTGAGTTCAGGTGTATCCTGTTTCCATTGATCATCATTGAGATGTATCTACGACTTGATTGGAGTCTACCTGTTGAAAATTATATTGATTGGAGATGATTTGGAAAGGCACGCACCTATCTATATAAGGTCTTACAGTTGACAGTGCATGTCAGAGCAAAAACCAAGCTATGCGGTCAACTGAATTGTCCGTAGAGCTCCGAGACAAGATTGTCTTGAAGCACAGATCTGGGAGAGGGTAACAAAACATTTCTGCAGCATTGAAGGTCCCCAAGAACACAGTGGCCTCCATCATTCTTATATGGAAGAAGTTTGGAACCACCAAGACCCTTTCTAGACCTGGCTGCCCGGCCAAACTGAGCAATCGGGGAAGAATGGCCTTGGTCAGGGAGGTGACCAAGAACCCAATGGTCACTCTGCCTGAGCTCCAGAGTTCCTCTGTGGAGATGGGAGAACCTTCCAGAAGGACAACCATCTCTGCAGCACTCCACCAATCAGTCCTTTATGGTAGTGTTAGGCGCTAATTTCCAGAGTAAAAACTCTACTGACACTATGAAATCTTAACCAGGTTTATTCTTCCCAGAGGAACAATACAGTTGCATTAGACAAAGACCTTTTCAGGTAAGCAGTGATATTTAAGCCTTCCTCCTAGGCTCCTGCTACACATCTGAACAAACACGGGCCGTAAACTTTCATTTCTCCCTTAACGTGACCTGACCTGATCTCGCCCCCTTCATCACTAATCCGTGGCTCTCTCCCCTTCTCAATGCCTGACACATGTGATCGCTTCCCTACACTCAGTACATTCCAAGCTCAATTGCCCCCACCATATACTTTCCCCTACAGATAACCATTAACCTCTGGTGTAGCCCCTCAGCTATGGCACCCCTCGTTTCTCTATTACAACTAATGATTAATAAGGATTTAAAGTTCAGAAATCCAAACTTGTCAGTAGAGTGGCCACTCCACAGTAAAAGGCACATGACAGCCCACTTGGAGTTTGTCAAAAGGCACTTAAAGGACTCCCAGACTGATGAAACCAAGATTTAACTCTTTGGACTGAATACCAAGCGTCATGTCTGGAAGAAACTTGGCATCATCCTAACGGTGAATCATGGTTGTGGCAGCATCATGCTGTGGGTGTGTTTTTCAGCGGCAGGGACTGGGAGACTAGTCAGGATCGAGGGAAAGATGAACGGAGCAAAGTACAGAGAGATCCTTGATGAAAACTTGCTCCAGAGTGCTCAGGACTTCAGACTGAGGTGAAGATTCGCCTTCCAACAGGACAATGACCCTAAGCACATAGAAAAGATAACCCAGTAGTGGCTTCGGGACAAGTCTCTGAATGACAAATCTCTGGTCCAGCCAGAGCCCGGACTTGACCCCAATCGAACATCTCTGGAGAGACCTGAAAATAGCTGTGCAGCGAGGCTCCCCATCCAACCTGACAGAGCTTGAGAGGATCTGCAGAGAAGAATGGGAGAAAATCCCCAATTACAGGTGTGTCAAGTTTGTAGCGTCATAACCAAGAAGACTTGAGGCTGTAATCACTGCTAAAGGTGCTTCAGCAAAGTACTGAGTAAAGGGTCTGTATACTGATGTAAATGTAATATTTCAGTTTTTTATTTGTAATTAATGTGCAAAATGTGGAAAAGGTGAAGGGGTTTGAATACTTTCCGAATGCACCATATACGGCCAGCATTACTCCTGTCTAATCAATATTTAGTACTGTAACAGAGTAGAGAACAATCAATCATTCCAATTGAGAATTTCCTAACATTGTGCTGGAATATTGTACATGTACATTCCAGGTATCCAGATAAGAGCTTGGATGATGACTACTGCCGTAACCCAGACGCCTCCCCTGTTCCCTGGTGCTACACCACAGACGCTGATATGGAGAGAGAGCGCTGCGAGATCAGCAAGTGCTGTATGTCTTTCCCCCTCATACACCCACCCAGTCCATTAATTCACACTATTCCATCATTATAACAATGTAATACAATCTATATCGGCCCTCATAATGTCACTTTTCTCCTTCACTCTAGCTGTGGTTACAAAGAGACGCCTCCGGTCCAGCTACACCACAAACTGTTTC